>NC_054478.1:6521147-6581147 GCF_017639515.1 Carcharodon carcharias | reverse complement strand
ACAGAGAGACAGAGAGACAGAGAGACAGAGAGACAGAGACCGAGACAGAGAGACAGAGAGACAGAGAGACAGAGAGACAGAGAGACAGAGAGACAGAGAGACAGAGACCGAGACAGAGAGACCGAGATACAGAGACCGAGACCGAGACAGAGAGACAGAGACCGAGACAGAGAGACAGAGACCGAGACAGAGAGACAGAGACCGAGACAGAGACCGAGACAGAGAGACAGAGACCGAGACAGAGAGACAGAGACCGAGACAGAGAGACAGAGACCGAGACAGAGAGACAGAGAGACAGAGAGACAGAGAGACAGAGAGACAGAGAGACAGAGAGACAGAGAGACAGAGAGACAGAGAGACAGAGAGACAGAGAAACAGAGAAACAGAGACCGAGACAGAGAGACCGAGACAGAGAGACAGAGAGACAGAGAGACAGAGAGACAGAGAGACAGAGAGACAGAGAGACAGAGAGACAGAGACCGAGACAGAGAGACAGAGACCGAGACAGAGAGACAGAGACACAGAGAGACAGAGAGACAGAGAGACAGAGAGACAGAGACCGAGACAGAGAGACCGAGTCAGAGAGACAGAGAGACAGAGAGACAGAGAGACAGAGAGACAGAGAGACAGAGAGACAGAGAGACAGAGAGACAGAGAGACAGAGAGACAGAGACCGAGACAGAGAGACAGAGACCGAGACAGAGAGACAGAGACCGAGACAGAGAGACCGAGACAGAGAGACAGAGAGACAGAGAGACAGAGAGACAGAGAGACAGAGAGACAGAGAGACAGAGAGACAGAGAGACAGAGAGACAGAGAGACAGAGAGACAGAGAGACAGAGACCGAGACAGAGAGACAGAGAGACAGAGACCGAGACAGAGAGACCGAGAGACAGAGACCGAGACCGAGACAGAGAGACAGAGACCGAGACAGAGAGACAGAGACCGAGACAGAGAGACAGAGACCGAGACAGAGAGACAGAGACCGAGACAGAGAGACAGAGACCGAGACAGAGAGACAGAGACCGAGACAGAGAGACAGAGAGACAGAGAGACAGAGAGACAGAGAGACAGAGAAACAGAGAGACAGAGAGACAGAGAGACAGAGAGACAGAGAGACAGAGAGACAGAGAGACAGAGAGACAGAGAGACAGAGACCGAGACAGAGAGACAGAGAGACAGAGAGACAGAGACCGAGACAGAGAGACCGAGAGACAGAGACCGAGACCGAGACAGAGAGACAGAGACCGAGACAGAGAGACAGAGACCGAGACAGAGAGACAGAGACCGAGACAGAGAGACAGAGAGACAGAGAGACAGAGAGACAGAGAGACAGAGAGACAGAGAGACAGAGAGACAGAGAGACAGAGAGACAGAGAGACAGAGAGACAGAGAGACAGAGACCGAGACAGGGAGACAGAGAGACAGAGAGACAGAGACCGAGACAGAGAGACAGAGACCGAGACCGAGACAGAGAGACAGAGACCGAGACAGAGAGACAGAGACCGAGACAGAGAGACAGAGACCGAGACAGAGACCGAGACAGAGAGACAGAGACCGAGACAGAGAGACAGAGAGACAGAGAGACAGAGAGACAGAGAGACAGAGAGACAGAGAGACAGAGAGACAGAGAGACAGAGAGACAGAGAGACAGAGAGACAAAGAGACAAAGAGACAGAGAGACAGAGAGACAGAGAGACAGAGAAACAGAGACCGAGACAGAGAGACCGAGACAGAGAGACCGAGAGACAGAGAGACAGAGAGACAGAGACCGAGACAGAGAGACAGAGACCGAGACAGAGAGACAGAGACCGAGACAGAGAGACAGAGAGACAGAGAGACAGAGAGACAGAGACCGAGACAGAGAGACAGAGACCGAGACAGAGAGACAGAGAGACAGAGAGACAGAGAGACAGAGAGACAGAGAGACAGAGAGACAGAGAGACAGAGAGACAGAGAGACAGAGAGACAGAGAGACAGAGAGACAGAGAAACAGAGACCGAGACAGAGAGACCGAGACAGAGAGACCGAGACAGAGAGACCGAGACAGAGAGACCGAGACAGAGAGACCGAGACAGAGAGACAGAGACAGAGAGACAGAGACAGAGAGACAGAGACAGAGAGACAGAGACCGAGACAGAGAGACAGAGACCGAGACAGAGAGACAGAGACCGAGACAGAGAGACAGAGAGACAGAGAGACAGAGAGACAGAGAGACAGAGAGACAGAGAGACAGAGAGACAGAGAGACAGAGAGACAGAGAGACAGAGACCGAGACAGAGAGACCGAGTCAGAGAGACAGAGAGACAGAGAGACAGAGACCGAGACAGAGAGACAGAGACCGAGACAGAGAGACAGAGACCGAGACAGAGAGACAGAGACCGAGACAGAGAGACCGAGAGACCGAGAGACCGAGAGACCGAGAGACCGAGAGACCGAGAGACCGAGAGACCGAGAGACCGAGAGACCGAGAGACCGAGAGACCGAGAGACAGAGACCGAGACAGAGAGACCGAGACAGAGAGACCGAGACCGAGAGACCGAGACCGAGAGACCGAGAGACCGAGAGACCGAGAGACCGAGAGACCGAGAGACCGAGAGACCGAGAGACCGAGAGACCGAGAGACCGAGAGACCGAGAGACCGAGAGACAGAGAGACAGAGAGACCGAGAGACCGAGAGACCGAGAGACCGAGACAGAGAGACAGAGAGACAGAGAGACAGAGAGACAGAGAGACAGAGAGACAGAGACACAGAGAGACAGAGAGACAGAGAGACAGAGACACAGAGAGACAGAGAGACAGAGAGACAGAGAGACAGAGAGACCGAGAGACAGAGACACAGAGAGACAGAGAGACAGAGAGACAGAGAGACCGAGACAGAGAGACAGAGAGACAGAGAGACAGAGAGACAGAGACCGAGACAGAGAGACAGAGACCGAGACAGAGAGACAGAGAGACAGAGAGACAGAGAGACAGAGAGACAGAGAGACAGAGAGACAGAGAGACAGAGAGACAGAGAGACAGAGAGACAGAGAGACAGAGAAACAGAGACCGAGACAGAGAGACCGAGACAGAGAGACCGAGACAGAGAGACCGAGACAGAGAGACCGAGACAGAGAGACCGAGACAGAGAGACCGAGACAGAGAGACCGAGACAGAGAGACAGAGACAGAGAGACAGAGACAGAGAGACAGAGACCGAGACAGAGAGACAGAGACCGAGACAGAGAGACAGAGACCGAGACAGAGAGACAGAGAGACAGAGAGACAGAGAGACAGAGAGACAGAGAGACAGAGAGACAGAGAGACAGAGAGACAGAGAGACAGAGAGACAGAGAGACAGAGAGACAGAGAGACAGAGACCGAGACAGAGAGACCGAGTCAGAGAGACAGAGAGACAGAGAGACAGAGACCGAGACAGAGAGACAGAGACCGAGACAGAGAGACAGAGACCGAGACAGAGAGACAGAGAGACAGAGAGACAGAGAGACAGAGAGACAGAGAGACAGAGAGACAGAGAGACAGAGAGACAGAGAGACAGAGAGACAGAGAGACAGAGAGACAGAGAGACAGAGACCGAGACAGAGAGACCGAGTCAGAGAGACAGAGAGACAGAGAGACAGAGACCGAGACAGAGAGACAGAGACCGAGACAGAGAGACAGAGACCGAGACAGAGAGACAGAGACCGAGACAGAGAGACCGAGAGACAGAGAGACAGAGACACAGAGAGACAGAGAGACACCGAGACAGAGAGACAGAGACCGAGACAGAGAGACAGAGAGACAGAGAGACAGAGAGACAGAGAGACCGAGAGACAGAGAGACAGAGAGACAGAGAGACAGAGAGACAGAGAGACAGAGAGACCGAGACAGAGAGACCGAGAGACCGAGAGACCGAGAGACCGAGAGACCGAGAGACCGAGAGACCGAGAGACCGAGAGACCGAGAGACCGAGAGACCGAGAGACCGAGAGACCGAGAGACCGAGAGACCGAGAGACCGAGAGACCGAGAGACCGAGAGACCGAGAGACCGAGAGACCGAGAGACCGAGAGACCGAGAGACCGAGAGACCGAGAGACCGAGAGACCGAGAGACCGAGAGACCGAGAGACCGAGAGACCGAGAGACCGAGAGACCGAGAGACCGAGAGACCGAGAGACCGAGAGACCGAGAGACCGAGAGACCGAGAGACCGAGAGACCGAGAGACCGAGAGACCGAGAGACCGAGAGACCGAGAGACCGAGAGACCGAGAGACCGAGAGACCGAGAGACCGAGAGACCGAGAGACCGAGAGACCGAGAGACCGAGAGACCGAGAGACCGAGAGACCGAGAGACCGAGAGACCGAGAGACCGAGAGACCGAGAGACCGAGAGACCGAGAGACCGAGAGACCGAGAGACCGAGAGACCGAGAGACCGAGAGACCGAGAGACCGAGAGACCGAGAGACCGAGAGACCGAGAGACCGAGAGACCGAGAGACCGAGAGACCGAGAGACCGAGAGACCGAGAGACCGAGAGACCGAGAGACCGAGAGACCGAGAGACCGAGAGACCGAGAGACCGAGAGACCGAGAGACCGAGAGACCGAGAGACCGAGAGACCGAGAGACCGAGAGACCGAGAGACCGAGAGACCGAGAGACCGAGAGACCGAGAGACCGAGAGACCGAGAGACCGAGAGACCGAGAGACCGAGAGACCGAGAGACCGAGAGACCGAGAGACCGAGAGACCGAGAGACCGAGAGACCGAGAGACCGAGAGACCGAGAGACCGAGAGACCGAGAGACCGAGAGACCGAGAGACCGAGAGACCGAGAGACCGAGAGACCGAGAGACCGAGAGACCGAGAGACCGAGAGACCGAGAGACCGAGAGACCGAGAGACCGAGAGACCGAGAGACCGAGAGACCGAGAGACCGAGAGACCGAGAGACCGAGAGACCGAGAGACCGAGAGACCGAGAGACCGAGAGACCGAGAGACCGAGAGACCGAGAGACCGAGAGACCGAGAGACCGAGAGACCGAGAGACCGAGAGACCGAGAGACCGAGAGACCGAGAGACCGAGAGACCGAGAGACCGAGAGACCGAGAGACCGAGAGACCGAGAGACCGAGAGACCGAGAGACCGAGAGACCGAGAGACCGAGAGACCGAGAGACCGAGAGACCGAGAGACCGAGAGACCGAGAGACCGAGAGACCGAGAGACCGAGAGACCGAGAGACCGAGAGACCGAGAGACCGAGAGACCGAGAGACCGAGAGACCGAGAGACCGAGAGACCGAGAGACCGAGAGACCGAGAGACCGAGAGACCGAGAGACCGAGAGACCGAGAGACCGAGAGACCGAGAGACCGAGAGACCGAGAGACCGAGAGACCGAGAGACCGAGAGACCGAGAGACCGAGAGACCGAGAGACCGAGAGACCGAGAGACCGAGAGACCGAGAGACCGAGAGACCGAGAGACCGAGAGACCGAGAGACCGAGAGACCGAGAGACCGAGAGACCGAGAGACCGAGAGACCGAGAGACCGAGAGACCGAGAGACCGAGAGACCGAGAGACCGAGAGACCGAGAGACCGAGAGACCGAGAGACCGAGAGACCGAGAGACCGAGAGACCGAGAGACCGAGAGACCGAGAGACCGAGAGACCGAGAGACCGAGAGACCGAGAGACCGAGAGACCGAGAGACCGAGAGACCGAGAGACCGAGAGACCGAGAGACCGAGAGACCGAGAGACCGAGAGACCGAGAGACCGAGAGACCGAGAGACCGAGAGACCGAGAGACCGAGAGACCGAGAGACCGAGAGACCGAGAGACCGAGAGACCGAGAGACCGAGAGACCGAGAGACCGAGAGACCGAGAGACCGAGAGACCGAGAGACCGAGAGACCGAGAGACCGAGAGACCGAGAGACCGAGAGACCGAGAGACCGAGAGACCGAGAGACCGAGAGACCGAGAGACCGAGAGACCGAGAGACCGAGAGACCGAGAGACCGAGAGACCGAGAGACCGAGAGACCGAGAGACCGAGAGACCGAGAGACCGAGAGACCGAGAGACCGAGAGACCGAGAGACCGAGAGACCGAGAGACCGAGAGACCGAGAGACCGAGAGACCGAGAGACCGAGAGACCGAGAGACCGAGAGACCGAGAGACCGAGAGACCGAGAGACCGAGAGACCGAGAGACCGAGAGACCGAGAGACCGAGAGACCGAGAGACCGAGAGACCGAGAGACCGAGAGACCGAGAGACCGAGAGACCGAGAGACCGAGAGACCGAGAGACCGAGAGACCGAGAGACCGAGAGACCGAGAGACCGAGAGACCGAGAGACCGAGAGACCGAGAGACCGAGAGACCGAGAGACCGAGAGACCGAGAGACCGAGAGACCGAGAGACCGAGAGACCGAGAGACCGAGAGACCGAGAGACCGAGAGACCGAGAGACCGAGAGACCGAGAGACCGAGAGACCGAGAGACCGAGAGACCGAGAGACCGAGAGACCGAGAGACCGAGAGACCGAGAGACCGAGAGACCGAGAGACCGAGAGACCGAGAGACCGAGAGACCGAGAGACCGAGAGACCGAGAGACCGAGAGACCGAGAGACCGAGAGACCGAGAGACCGAGAGACCGAGAGACCGAGAGACCGAGAGACCGAGAGACCGAGAGACCGAGAGACCGAGAGACCGAGAGACCGAGAGACCGAGAGACCGAGAGACCGAGAGACCGAGAGACCGAGAGACCGAGAGACCGAGAGACCGAGAGACCGAGAGACCGAGAGACCGAGAGACCGAGAGACCGAGAGACCGAGAGACCGAGAGACCGAGAGACCGAGAGACCGAGAGACCGAGAGACCGAGAGACCGAGAGACCGAGAGACAGAGAGACAGAGAGACAGAGAGACAGAGAGACAGAGAGACAGAGAGACAGAGAGACAGAGAGACAGAGAGACAGAGAGACAGAGAGACAGAGAGACAGAGAGACAGAGAGACAGAGAGACAGAGAGACAGAGAGACAGAGAGACCGAGAGACCGAGAGACCGAGAGACCGAGAGACCGAGAGACAGAGAGACAGAGAGACAGAGAGACAGAGAGACAGAGAGACAGAGAGACAGAGAGACAGAGAGACAGAGAGACAGAGAGACAGAGAGACCGAGAGACCGAGAGACCGAGAGACCGAGAGACCGAGAGACCGAGAGACCGAGAGACAGAGAGACAGAGAGACCGAGAGACCGAGAGACCGAGAGACCGAGAGACCGAGAGACCGAGAGACCGAGAGACCGAGAGACCGAGAGACCGAGAGACCGAGAGACCGAGAGACAGAGAGACAGAGAGACAGAGAGACAGAGAGACAGAGAGACAGAGAGACAGAGAGACAGAGAGACAGAGAGACAGAGAGACCGAGAGACCGAGAGACCGAGAGACCGAGAGACCGAGAGACCGAGAGACCGAGAGACCGAGAGACCGAGAGACCGAGAGACCGAGAGACCGAGAGACAGAGAGACAGAGAGACCGAGAGACCGAGAGACCGAGAGACCGAGAGACCGAGAGACCGAGAGACCGAGAGACCGAGAGACCGAGAGACCGAGAGACCGAGAGACCGAGAGACCGAGAGACCGAGAGACCGAGAGACCGAGAGACCGAGAGACCGAGAGACAGAGAGACAGAGAGACCGAGAGACCGAGAGACAGAGAGACAGAGAGACAGAGAGACAGAGAGACAGAGAGACAGAGAGACAGAGAGACAGAGACCGAGACAGAGAGACAGAGACCGAGACAGAGACCGAGACAGAGAGACAGAGACCGAGACAGAGAGACAGAGACCGAGACAGAGAGACAGAGAGACAGAGAGACAGAGAGACAGAGAGACAGAGAGACAGAGAGACAGAGAGACAGAGAGACAGAGAAACAGAGAAACAGAGACCGAGACAGAGAGACCGAGACAGAGAGACAGAGAGACAGAGAGACAGAGAGACAGAGAGACAGAGACCGAGACAGAGAGACAGAGACCGAGACAGAGAGACAGAGACCGAGACAGAGAGACAGAGAGACAGAGAGACAGAGAGACAGAGAGACAGAGAGACAGAGAGACAGAGACCGAGACAGAGAGACCGAGTCAGAGAGACAGAGAGACAGAGAGACAGAGAGACAGAGAGACAGAGAGACAGAGAGACAGAGAGACAGAGAGACAGAGAGACAGAGAGACAGAGAGACAGAGAGACAGAGAGACAGAGACCGAGACAGAGAGACAGAGACCGAGACAGAGAGACAGAGACCGAGACAGAGAGACAGAGACCGAGACAGAGAGACCGAGACAGAGAGACAGAGAGACAGAGAGACAGAGAGACAGAGAGACAGAGAGACAGAGAGACAGAGAGACAGAGACCGAGACAGAGAGACCGAGAGACAGAGACCGAGACAGAGAGACAGAGAGACAGAGAGACAGAGAGACAGAGAGACAGAGAGACAGAGAGACAGAGAGACAGAGAGACAGAGAGACAGAGAAACAGAGAAACAGAGACCGAGACAGAGAGACCGAGACAGAGAGACAGAGAGACAGAGAGACAGAGAGACAGAGAGACAGAGACCGAGACAGAGAGACAGAGACCGAGACAGAGAGACAGAGACCGAGACAGAGAGACAGAGAGACAGAGAGACAGAGAGACAGAGAGACAGAGACCGAGACAGAGAGACCGAGTCAGAGAGACAGAGAGACAGAGAGACAGAGAGACAGAGAGACAGAGAGACAGAGAGACAGAGAGACAGAGAGACAGAGAGACAGAGAGACAGAGAGACAGAGAGACAGAGAGACAGAGACCGAGACAGAGAGACAGAGACCGAGACAGAGAGACAGAGACCGAGACAGAGAGACCGAGACAGAGAGACAGAGAGACAGAGAGACAGAGAGACAGAGAGACAGAGAGACAGAGAGACAGAGACCGAGACAGAGAGACCGAGAGACAGAGACCGAGACAGAGAGACCGAGAGACAGAGACCGAGACCGAGACAGAGAGACCGAGACCGAGACAGAGAGACCGAGACCGAGACAGAGAGACCGAGACCGAGACAGAGAGACCGAGACCGAGACAGAGAGACCGAGAGACCGAGAGACCGAGAGACAGAGAGACGGAGAGACGGAGAGACAGAGAGACGGAGAGACGGAGAGACAGAGAGACAGAGAGACAGAGAGACAGAGAGACAGAGAGACAGAGAGACAGAGAGACAGAGAGACAGAGAGACAGAGAGACAGAGAGACAGAGAGACAGAGAGACAGAGAGACAGAGAGACAGAGAGACAGAGAGACAGAGAGACAGAGAGACAGAGAGACAGAGAGACAGAGAGACAGAGAGACAGAGAGACAGAGAGACAGAGAGACAGAGAGACAGAGAGACAGAGAGACAGAGAGACAGAGAGACAGAGAGACAGAGAGACAGAGAGACAGAGAGACAGAGAGACAGAGAGACAGAGAGACAGAGAGACAGAGAGACAGAGAGACAGAGAGACAGAGAGACAGAGAGACAGAGAGACAGAGAGACAGAGAGACAGAGAGACAGAGAGACAGAGAGACAGAGAGACAGAGAGACAGAGAGACAGAGAGACAGAGAGACAGAGAGACAGAGAGACAGAGAGACAGAGAGACAGAGAGACAGAGAGACAGAGAGACAGAGAGACAGAGAGACAGAGAGACAGAGAGACAGAGAGACAGAGAGACAGAGAGACCGAGAGACCGAGAGACCGAGAGACAGAGAGACAGAGAGACAGAGAGACAGAGAGACAGAGAGACAGAGAGACAGAGAGACCGAGAGACCGAGAGACCGAGAGACCGAGAGACCGAGAGACCGAGAGACCGAGAGACCGAGAGACCGAGAGACCGAGAGACCGAGAGACCGAGAGACCGAGAGACCGAGAGACCGAGAGACCGAGAGACCGAGAGACCGAGAGACCGAGAGACCGAGAGACCGAGAGACCGAGAGACCGAGAGACCGAGAGACCGAGAGACCGAGAGACAGAGAGACAGAGAGACAGAGAGACAGAGAGACAGAGAGACAGAGAGACAGAGAGACAGAGAGACCGAGAGACCGAGAGACCGAGAGACCGAGAGACCGAGAGACCGAGAGACCGAGAGACCGAGAGACCGAGAGACCGAGAGACCGAGAGACCGAGAGACCGAGAGACCGAGAGACCGAGAGACCGAGAGACCGAGAGACCGAGAGACCGAGAGACCGAGAGACCGAGAGACCGAGAGACCGAGAGACCGAGAGACCGAGAGACCGAGAGACAGAGAGACAGAGAGACAGAGAGACCGAGAGACAGAGAGACAGAGAGACAGAGAGACAGAGAGACAGAGAGACAGAGAGACAGAGAGACAGAGAGACAGAGAGACAGAGAGACAGAGAGACAGAGAGACAGAGAGACAGAGAGACAGAGAGACAGAGAGACAGAGAGACAGAGAGACAGAGAGACAGAGAGACAGAGAGACCGAGAGACCGAGAGACCGAGAGACCGAGAGACCGAGAGACCGAGAGACCGAGAGACCGAGAGACCGAGAGACCGAGAGACCGAGAGACCGAGAGACCGAGAGACCGAGAGACCGAGAGACCGAGAGACCGAGAGACCGAGAGACCGAGAGACCGAGAGACCGAGAGACAGAGAGACCGAGAGACAGAGAGACAGAGAGACAGAGAGACCGAGAGACCGAGAGACCGAGAGACCGAGAGACCGAGAGACCGAGAGACCGAGAGACCGAGAGACCGAGAGACCGAGAGACCGAGAGACCGAGAGACCGAGAGACAGAGAGACCGAGAGACAGAGAGACAGAGAGACAGAGAGACAGAGAGACAGAGACCGAGACCGAGACAGAGAGACAGAGAGACAGAGACCGAGACCGAGACAGAGAGACAGAGAGACAGAGAGACAGAGAGACAGAGAGACAGAGAGACCTAGACAGAGAGACCGAGACCGAGACCGAGAGGCAGAGAGGCAGAGAGGCAGAGAGGCAGAGAGGCAGAGAGGCAGAGAGGCAGAGAGGCAGAGAGACAGAGAGACAGAGAGACAGAGAGACAGAGAGACAGAGAGACAGAGAGACAGAGAGACAGAGAGACAGAGAGACAGAGAGACAGAGAGACAGAGAGACAGAGAGACAGAGAGACAGAGAGACAGAGAGACAGAGAGACAGAGAGACAGAGAGACAGAGAGACAGAGAGACAGAGAGACAGAGAGACAGAGAGACAGAGAGACAGAGAGACAGAGAGACAGAGAGACAGAGAGACAGAGAGACCGAGAGACCGAGAGACCGAGAGACCGAGAGACCGAGAGACCGAGAGACCGAGAGACCGAGAGACCGAGAGACCGAGAGACCGAGAGACCGAGAGACCGAGAGACCGAGAGACCGAGAGACCGAGAGACCGAGAGACCGAGAGACCGAGAGACCGAGAGACCGAGAGACCGAGAGACCGAGAGACCGAGAGACCGAGAGACCGAGAGACCGAGAGACCGAGAGACCGAGAGACCGAGAGACCGAGAGACCGAGAGACCGAGAGACCGAGAGACCGAGAGACAGAGAGACAGAGAGACAGAGAGACAGAGAGACAGAGAGACAGAGAGACAGAGAGACAGAGAGACAGAGAGACAGAGAGACAGAGAGACAGAGAGACAGAGAGACAGAGAGACCGAGAGACCGAGAGACAGAGAGACAGAGAGACAGAGAGACCGAGAGACCGAGAGACCGAGAGACCGAGAGACCGAGAGACCGAGAGACCGAGAGACCGAGAGACCGAGAGACCGAGAGACCGAGAGACCGAGAGACCGAGAGACAGAGAGACAGAGAGACCGAGAGACAGAGAGACAGAGAGACAGAGAGACAGAGAGACAGAGAGACCGAGAGACCGAGAGACCGAGAGACCGAGAGACCGAGAGACCGAGAGACCGAGAGACCGAGAGACCGAGAGACCGAGAGACCGAGAGACCGAGAGACCGCGAGACAGCGAGACAGAGAGACAGAGAGACAGAGAGACAGAGACCGAGACAGAGAGACAGAGACCGAGACAGAGAGACAGAGACCGAGACAGAGAGACAGAGAGACAGAGACCGAGACAGAGAGACAGAGAGACAGAGACCGAGACAGAGAGACAGAGAGACAGAGACCGAGACAGAGAGACAGAGACCGAGACAGAGAGACAGAGACCGAGACAGAGAGACAGAGAGACAGAGACCGAGACAGAGAGACAGAGAGACAGAGACCGAGACAGAGAGACAGAGAGACAGAGACCGAGACAGAGAGACAGAGACAGAGAGACCGAGTCAGAGAGACAGAGAGACAGAGAGACAGAGAGACAGAGAGACAGAGAGACAGAGAGACAGAGACCGAGACAGAGAGACAGAGACCGAGACAGAGAGACAGAGACCGAGACAGAGAGACAGAGACCGAGACAGAGAGACAGAGACCGAGACAGAGAGACAGAGAGACAGAGACCGAGACAGAGACCGAGACAGAGAGACAGAGAGACAGAGACCGAGACAGAGAGACAGAGAGACAGAGACCGAGACAGAGAGACAGAGAGACAGAGACCGAGACAGAGAGACAGAGAGACAGAGAGACAGAGAGACAGAGAGACAGAGAGACAGAGAGACAGAGAGACAGAGAGACAGAGAGACAGAGAGACAGAGAGACAGAGAGACAGAGAGACAGAGAGACCGAGACAGAGAGACCGAGACAGAGAGACCGAGAGACAGAGAGACAGAGAGACAGAGAGACAGAGAGACAGAGAGACAGAGAGACAGAGAGACAGAGACCGAGACAGAGAGACAGAGACCGAGACAGAGAGACAGAGAGACAGAGAGACAGAGAGACAGAGAGACAGAGAGACAGAGAGACAGAGACCGAGACAGAGAGACAGAGAGACAGAGAGACAGAGAGACAGAGAGACAGAGAGACAGAGAGACAGAGAGACAGAGAGACAGAGAGACAGAGAGACAGAGAGACCGAGACAGAGAGACCGAGAGACAGAGAGACCGAGAGACCGAGAGACAGAGAGACAGAGACCGAGACAGAGAGACAGAGAGACAGAGAGACAGAGAGACAGAGAGACAGAGAGACAGAGAGACAGAGAGACAGAGAGACAGAGAGACAGAGAGACAGAGAGACAGAGAGACAGAGAGACAGAGAGACAGAGAGACCGAGAGACCGAGACAGAGAGACCGAGAGACAGAGAGACAGAGAGACAGAGAGACCGAGAGACAGAGAGACAGAGAGACAGAGAGACAGAGACCGAGACAGAGAGACAGAGACCGAGACAGAGAGACAGAGAGACAGAGAGACAGAGAGACAGAGAGACAGAGAGACAGAGAGACAGAGAGACAGAGAGACAGAGACCGAGACAGAGAGACAGAGAGACAGAGAGACAGAGAGACAGAGAGACAGAGAGACAGAGAGACAGAGAGACAGAGAGACAGAGAGACAGAGAGACAGAGAGACAGAGAGACAGAGAGACAGAGAGACCGAGACAGAGAGACCGAGAGACAGAGAGACCGAGAGACAGAGAGACCGAGAGACAGAGAGACAGAGAGACAGAGAGACAGAGAGACAGAGAGACAGAGACCGAGACAGAGAGACAGAGACCGAGACAGAGAGACAGAGAGACAGAGAGACAGAGAGACAGAGAGACAGAGACCGAGAGACCGAGAGACCGAGAGACCGAGAGACCGAGAGACCGAGAGACCGAGAGACCGAGAGACCGAGAGACATAGAGACAGAGAGACAGAGAGACAGAGAGACAGAGAGACAGAGACAGAGAGACAGAGAGACAGAGAGACAGAGAGACAGAGAGACAGAGAGACAGAGAGACAGAGAGACAGAGAGACAGAGAGACAGAGAGACAGAGACCGAGACAGAGAGACAGAGAGACAGAGAGACAGAGAGACAGAGAGACAGAGAGACAGAGAGACAGAGAGACAGAGAGACAGAGAGACAGAGAGACAGAGAGACAGAGAGACAGAGAGACCGAGACAGAGAGACCGAGAGACAGAGAGACCGAGAGACAGAGAGACAGAGAGACAGAGAGACAGAGAGACAGAGAGACAGAGAGACAGAGAGACAGAGACCGAGACAGAGAGACAGAGACCGAGACAGAGAGACAGAGAGACAGAGAGACAGAGAGACAGAGAGACAGAGACCGAGAGACCGAGAGACCGAGAGACCGAGAGACCGAGAGACCGAGAGACCGAGAGACCGAGAGACCGAGAGACATAGAGACAGAGAGACAGAGAGACAGAGAGACAGAGAGACAGAGACAGAGAGACAGAGAGACAGAGAGACAGAGAGACAGAGAGACAGAGAGACAGAGAGACAGAGAGACAGAGAGACAGAGAGACAGAGAGACAGAGAGACAGAGTGACAGAGTGACAGAGAGACCGAGAGACAGAGAGACAGAGAGACAGAGACCGAGAGACAGAGACCGAGACAGAGAGACCGAGAGACAGAGACCGAGACAGAGAGACAGAGAGACAGAGAGACAGAGAGACAGAGAGACAGAGAGACAGAGAGACAGAGAGACAGAGAGACAGAGAGACAGAGAGACCGAGACAGAGAGACCGAGAGACAGAGAGACAGAGAGACAGAGAGACAGAGAGACCGAGAGACAGAGACCGAGACAGAGAGACAGAGAGACAGAGAGACAGAGAGACAGAGAGACAGAGAGACAGAGAGACAGAGAGACAGAGAGACAGAGAGACAGAGAGACCGAGACAGAGAGACCGAGAGACAGAGAGACAGAGAGACAGAGAGACAGAGAGACAGAGAGACCGAGAGACCGAGACAGAGAGACAGAGAGACCGAGACCGAGAGACCGAGAGACCGAGAGACCGAGAGACCGAGAGACCGAGAGACAGAGAGACAGAGAGACAGAGAGACAGAGAGACAGAGAGACAGAGAGACAGAGAGACAGAGAGACAGAGAGACAGAGAGACAGAGAGACAGAGACCGAGACAGAGAGACAGAGAGACAGAGAGACAGAGAGACAGAGAGACAGAGAGACCGAGAGACCGAGAGACCGAGAGACAGAGAGACAGAGAGACCGAGACAGAGAGACCGAGAGACAGAGAGACAGAGAGACAGAGAGACAGAGAGACCGAGAGACAGAGACCGAGACAGAGAGACAGAGAGACAGAGAGACAGAGAGACAGAGAGACAGAGAGACAGAGAGACAGAGAGACAGAGAGACAGAGAGACCGAGACAGAGAGACCGAGAGACAGAGAGACAGAGAGACAGAGAGACAGAGAGACAGAGAGACCGAGAGACCGAGACAGAGAGACAGAGAGACCGAGACCGAGAGACCGAGAGACCGAGAGACCGAGAGACCGAGAGACAGAGAGACCGAGAGACAGAGAGACAGAGAGACAGAGAGACAGAGAGACAGAGAGACAGAGAGACAGAGAGACAGAGAGACAGAGAGACAGAGAGACAGAGAGACAGAGAGACAGAGAGACAGAGAGACAGAGAGACAGAGAGACAGAGAGACAGAGAGACCGAGAGACCGAGAGACCGAGAGACCGAGAGACCGAGAGACCGAGAGACCGAGAGACCGAGAGACCGAGAGACAGAGAGACAGAGAGACAGAGAGACCGAGAGACAGAGAGACAGAGAGACAGAGAGACAGAGAGACCGAGAGACCGAGAGACCGAGAGACAGAGAGACAGAGAGACAGAGAGACAGAGAGACAGAGAGACAGAGAGACAGAGACCGAGACAGAGAGACAGAGACCGAGACAGAGAGACAGAGAGACAGAGAGACAGAGAGACAGAGAGACAGAGAGACAGAGACCGAGACAGAGAGACAGAGACCGAGACAGAGAGACAGAGAGACAGAGAGACAGAGAGAAAGAGAGACAGAGACCGAGACAGAGAGACAGAGAGACAGAGAGACAGAGAGACAGAGAGACAGAGAGACAGAGAGACAGAGAGACAGAGAGACAGAGAGACAGAGAGACAGAGAGACAGAGAGACAGAGAGACAGAGAGACAGAGAGACAGAGAGACAGAGAGACAGAGAGACCGAGAGACCGAGAGACAGAGAGACAGAGAGACAGAGAGACAGAGAGACAGAGAGACAGAGAGACAGAGAGACAGAGAGACAGAGAGACAGAGACCGAGACAGAGAGACAGAGAGACAGAGAGACAGAGACCGAGACAGAGAGACAGAGAGACAGAGAGACAGAGAGACAGAGAGACAGAGAGACAGAGAGACAGAGAGACCGAGAGACCGAGAGACCGAGAGACCGAGAGACCGAGAGACCGAGAGACCGAGAGACCGAGAGACCGAGAGACCGAGAGACCGAGAGACCGAGAGACCGAGAGACATAGAGACAGAGAGACATAGAGACAGAGAGACAGAGAGACAGAGAGACAGAGACAGAGAGACAGAGAGACAGAGAGACAGAGAGACATAGAGACATAGAGACAGAGAGACAGAGAGACAGAGACAGAGAGACAGAGAGACAGAGAGACAGAGAGACAGAGAGACAGAGAGACAGAGAGACAGAGAGACAGAGAGACAGAGAGACAGAGAGACAGAGAGACAGAGAGACAGAGAGACAGAGAGACAGAGAGACAGAGAGACAGAGTGACAGAGTGACAGAGAGACCGAGAGACAGAGAGACAGAGAGACAGAGACCGAGAGACAGAGACCGAGACAGAGAGACAGAGAGACAGAGACCGAGACAGAGAGACAGAGAGACAGAGAGACAGAGAGACAGAGAGACAGAGAGACAGAGAGACAGAGAGACAGAGAGACAGAGAGACAGAGAGACAGAGAGACAGAGAGACAGAGAGACAGAGAGACCGAGACAGAGAGACCGAGAGACAGAGAGACAGAGAGACAGAGAGACAGAGAGACAGAGAGACAGAGAGACAGAGACCGAGACAGAGAGACAGAGACCGAGACAGAGAGACAGAGACCGAGACAGAGAGACAGAGAGACAGAGAGACAGAGAGACAGAGAGACAGAGAGACAGAGAGACAGAGAGACAGAGAGACAGAGAGACAGAGAGACCGAGACAGAGAGACAGAGAGACAGAGAGACAGAGAGACAGAGAGACAGAGAGACAGAGAGACAGAGAGACAGAGAGACAGAGAGACAGAGAGACAGAGAGACAGAGAGACCGAGACAGAGAGACAGAGAGACAGAGAGACAGAGAGACAGAGAGACAGAGAGACAGAGAGACAGAGAGACAGAGACCGAGACAGAGAGACAGAGACCGAGACAGAGAGACAGAGAGACAGAGAGACAGAGAGACAGAGAGACAGAGAGACCGAGACCGAGAGACCGAGAGACCGAGAGACCGAGAGACCGAGAGACCGAGAGACATAGAGACAGAGAGACATAGAGACAGAGAGACAGAGACAGAGAGACAGAGAGACAGAGAGACAGAGAGACAGAGACCGAGACAGAGAGACAGAGACCGAGACAGAGAGACAGAGAGACAGAGAGACAGAGAGACAGAGAGACAGAGAGACCGAGACCGAGAGACCGAGAGACCGAGAGACCGAGAGACCGAGAGACCGAGAGACATAGAGACAGAGAGACATAGAGACAGAGAGACAGAGACCGAGACAGAGAGACCGAGAGACCGAGAGACAGAGACCGAGACCGAGAGACAGAGACCGAGACAGAGAGACCGAGAGACCGAGAGACAGAGAGACAGAGAGACCGAGAGACAGAGAGACAGAGAGACAGAGAGACAGAGAGACAGAGAGACAGAGACCGAGACAGAGAGACAGAGAGACAGAGAGACAGAGAGACAGAGAGACAGAGAGACAGAGAGACAGAGAGACAGAGAGACAGAGAGACAGAGAGACAGAGAGACAGAGAGACAGAGAGACCGAGAGACCGAGAGACCGAGAGACCGAGAGACAGAGAGACAGAGAGACAGAGAGACAGAGAGACAGAGAGACAGAGAGACAGAGAGACAGAGAGACAGAGAGACAGAGAGACAGAGAGACAGAGAGACAGAGAGACAGAGAGACAGAGAGACCGAGAGACCGAGAGACCGAGAGACCGAGAGACCGAGAGACCGAGAGACCGAGAGACCGAGAGACCGAGAGACCGAGAGACCGAGAGACCGAGAGACCGAGAGACCGAGAGACCGAGAGACCGAGAGACCGAGAGACCGAGAGACCGAGAGACCGAGAGACCGAGAGACCGAGAGACCGAGAGACCGAGAGACCGAGAGACCGAGAGACCGAGAGACCGAGAGACCGAGAGACCGAGAGACCGAGAGACCGAGAGACCGAGAGACCGAGAGACCGAGAGACCGAGAGACCGAGAGACCGAGAGACCGAGAGACCGAGAGACCGAGAGACCGAGAGACCGAGAGACCGAGAGACCGAGAGACCGAGAGACCGAGAGACAGAGAGACAGAGAGACAGAGAGACAGAGAGACAGAGAGACAGAGAGACAGAGACCGAGACAGAGAGACAGAGACCGAGACAGAGAGACAGAGAGACAGAGAGACAGAGAGACAGAGAGACAGAGAGACAGAGAGACAGAGAGACAGAGAGACAGAGAGACAGAGAGACAGAGAGACAGAGAGACAGAGACCGAGACAGAGAGACAGAGAGACAGAGACCGAGACAGAGAGACAGAGAGACAGAGACCGAGACAGAGAGACAGAGAGACAGAGAGACAGAGAGACAGAGACCGAGACAGAGAGACAGAGAGACAGAGACCGAGACAGAGAGACAGAGAGACAGAGAGACAGAGAGACAGAGAGACAGAGACCGAGACAGAGAGACAGAGAGACAGAGACCGAGACAGAGAGACAGAGAGACAGAGAGACAGAGAGACAGAGAGACAGAGAGACAGAGAGACAGAGAGACAGAGAGACAGAGAGACAGAGAGACAGAGAGACAGAGAGACAGAGAGACAGAGAGACAGAGAGACAGAGAGACAGAGAGACCGAGAGACCGAGACAGAGAGACCGAGAGACAGAGAGACAGAGAGACAGAGACCGAGACAGAGAGACAGAGAGACAGAGAGACAGAGAGACAGAGAGACAGAGAGACAGAGAGACAGAGAGACAGAGAGACAGAGAGACAGAGAGACAGAGAGACAGAGAGACAGAGAGACAGAGAGACAGAGAGACAGAGAGACAGAGAGACAGAGAGACAGAGAGACAGAGAGACAGAGAGACAGAGAGACAGAGAGACAGAGAGACAGAGAGACAGAGAGACCGAGAGACCGAGAGACCGAGAGACCGAGAGACCGAGAGACCGAGAGACCGAGAGACCGAGAGACCGAGAGACCGAGAGACCGAGAGACCGAGAGACCGAGAGACCGAGAGACAGAGAGACAGAGAGACAGAGAGACAGAGAGACAGAGAGACAGAGAGACAGAGAGACAGAGAGACAGAGAGACAGAGACCGAGACAGAGAGACAGAGAGACAGAGAGACAGAGAGACAGAGAGACAGAGAGACAGAGAGACAGAGAGACAGAGAGACAGAGAGACAGAGAGACAGAGAGACAGAGAGACAGAGAGACAGAGAGACAGAGAGACAGAGAGACAGAGAGACAGAGAGACAGAGAGACAGAGAGACAGAGAGACAGAGAGACAGAGAGACCGAGAGACCGAGAGACCGAGAGACCGAGAGACCGAGAGACCGAGAGACCGAGAGACCGAGAGACCGAGAGACCGAGAGACCGAGAGACCGAGAGACCGAGAGACCGAGAGACCGAGAGACCGAGAGACCGAGAGACCGAGAGACCGAGAGACCGAGAGACCGAGAGACAGAGAGACAGAGAGACAGAGAGACAGAGAGACAGAGAGACAGAGAGACAGAGAGACAGAGAGACAGAGAGACAGAGAGACAGAGAGACAGAGAGACAGAGAGACCGAGAGACCGAGAGACCGAGAGACCGAGAGACCGAGAGACAGAGAGACAGAGAGACAGAGAGACAGAGAGACAGAGAGACAGAGAGACAGAGAGACAGAGAGACAGAGAGACAGAGAGACAGAGAGACAGAGAGACAGAGAGACAGAGAGACCGAGAGACCGAGAGACCGAGAGACCGAGAGACCGAGAGACCGAGAGACCGAGAGACCGAGAGACCGAGAGACCGAGAGACAGAGAGACAGAGAGACAGAGAGACAGAGAGACAGAGAGACAGAGAGACAGAGAGACAGAGAGACAGAGAGACAGAGAGACAGAGAGACAGAGAGACCGAGAGACCGAGAGACCGAGAGACAGAGAGACAGAGAGACAGAGAGACAGAGAGACAGAGAGACAGAGAGACAGAGAGACAGAGAGACAGAGAGACAGAGAGACAGAGACCGAGACAGAGAGACAGAGAGACAGAGACCGAGACAGAGAGACAGAGAGACAGAGAGACAGAGAGACAGAGAGACAGAGACCGAGACAGAGAGACAGAGACCGAGACAGAGAGACAGAGAGACAGAGACCGAGACAGAGAGACAGAGACCGAGACAGAGAGACAGAGAGAGAGAGACCGAGACAGAGAGACAGAGACCGAGACAGAGAGACAGAGAGACAGAGACCGAGACAGAGAGACAGAGAGACAGAGACCGAGACAGAGAGACAGAGAGACAGAGACCGAGACAGAGAGACAGAGAGACAGAGACCGAGACGGAGAGACAGAGAGACAGAGACCGAGACAGAGAGACAGAGAGACAGAGAGACAGAGACCGAGACAGAGAGACAGAGAGACAGAGACCGAGACAGAGAGACAGAGAGACAGAGAGACAGAGAGACAGAGAGACAGAGAGACAGAGAGACAGAGAGACAGAGAGACAGAGAGACAGAGAGACAGAGAGACCGAGACAGAGAGACAGAGACCGAGAGACAGAGAGACCGAGAGACCGAGAGACAGAGAGACAGAGAGACAGAGAGACAGAGAGACAGAGACCGAGACAGAGAGACCGAGAGACCGAGAGACCGAGAGACCGAGAGACCGAGAGACCGAGAGACCGAGAGACAGAGAGACAGAGAGACAGAGAGACAGAGAGACAGAGACCGAGACAGAGAGACCGAGAGACCGAGAGACCGAGAGACCGAGAGACCGAGAGACCGAGAGACCGAGAGACCGAGAGACCGAGAGACCGAGAGACCGAGAGACCGAGAGACCGAGAGACAGAGAGACAGAGAGACAGAGAGACAGAGACCGAGACAGAGAGACCGAGAGACCGAGAGACAGAGAGACCGAGAGACAGAGAGACAGAGAGACCGAGAGACAGAGAGACAGAGAGACAGAGAGACAGAGACCGAGACAGAGAGACAGAGAGACAGAGAGACAGAGAGACAGAGAGACAGAGAGACAGAGAGACAGAGAGACAGAGAGACAGAGAGACAGAGAGACAGAGAGACAGAGAGACAGAGAGACCGAGACAGAGAGACAGAGACCGAGAGACAGAGAGACCGAGAGACCGAGAGACCGAGAGACCGAGAGACAGAGAGACAGAGAGACAGAGAGACAGAGACCGAGACAGAGAGACCGAGAGACCGAGAGACCGAGAGACCGAGAGACCGAGAGACCGAGAGACCGAGAGACCGAGAGACAGAGAGACAGAGAGACAGAGAGACCGAGAGACCGAGAGACAGAGAGACAGAGAGACAGAGAGACAGAGAGACAGAGACCGAGACAGAGAGACCGAGAGACCGAGAGACCGAGAGACCGAGAGACCGAGAGACCGAGAGACCGAGAGACAGAGAGACAGAGAGACAGAGAGACAGAGAGACAGAGACCGAGACAGAGAGACCGAGAGACCGAGAGACCGAGAGACCGAGAGACCGAGAGACCGAGAGACCGAGAGACCGAGAGACCGAGAGACCGAGAGACCGAGAGACCGAGAGACCGAGAGACCGAGAGACAGAGAGACAGAGAGACAGAGAGACAGAGACCGAGACAGAGAGACCGAGAGACCGAGAGACAGAGAGACCGAGAGACAGAGAGACAGAGAGACCGAGAGACAGAGAGACAGAGAGACAGAGAGACAGAGACCGAGACAGAGAGACAGAGAGACAGAGAGACAGAGAGACAGAGAGACAGAGAGACAGAGAGACAGAGAGACAGAGAGACAGAGAGACAGAGAGACAGAGAGACAGAGAGACAGAGAGACCGAGACAGAGAGACAGAGACCGAGAGACAGAGAGACCGAGAGACCGAGAGACCGAGAGACCGAGAGACAGAGAGACAGAGAGACAGAGAGACAGAGACCGAGACAGAGAGACCGAGAGACCGAGAGACCGAGAGACCGAGAGACCGAGAGACCGAGAGACCGAGAGACCGAGAGACAGAGAGACAGAGAGACAGAGAGACCGAGAGACCGAGAGACAGAGAGACAGAGAGACAGAGAGACAGAGAGACAGAGAGACAGAGACCGAGACAGAGAGACCGAGAGACCGAGAGACCGAGAGACCGAGAGACCGAGAGACCGAGAGACCGAGAGACAGAGAGACAGAGAGACAGAGAGACAGAGAGACAGAGACCGAGACAGAGAGACCGAGAGACCGAGAGACCGAGAGACCGAGAGACAGAGAGACCGAGAGACCGAGAGACCGAGAGACCGAGAGACCGAGAGACCGAGAGACAGAGAGACAGAGAGACAGAGAGACAGAGAGACAGAGAGACAGAGAGACAGAGAGACAGAGAGACCGAGAGACAGAGAGACCGAGACAGAGAGACAGAGAGACAGAGACCGAGACAGAGAGACAGAGACCGAGACAGAGAGACAGAGACCGAGACAGAGAGACAGAGACCGAGACAGAGAGACAGAGACCGAGACAGAGAGACAGAGACCGAGACAGAGAGACAGAGAGACAGAGAGACAGAGAGACAGAGAGACAGAGAGACAGAGAGACAGAGAGACAGAGAGACAGAGAGACAGAGAGACAGAGAGACAGAGAGACAGAGAGACAGAGAGACAGAGAGACAGAGAGACAGAGAGACCGAGACAGAGAGACAGAGAGACAGAGACCGAGACAGAGAGACAGAGACCGAGACAGAGAGACAGAGACCGAGACAGAGAGACAGAGACCGAGACAGAGAGACAGAGACCGAGACAGAGAGACAGAGACCGAGACAGAGAGACAGAGACCGAGACAGAGAGACAGAGACCGAGACAGAGAGACAGAGAGACAGAGAGACAGAGAGACAGAGAGACAGAGAGACAGAGAGACAGAGAGACAGAGAGACAGAGAGACAGAGAGACAGAGAGACAGAGAGACAGAGAGACAGAGAGACAGAGAGACAGAGAGACAGAGAGACAGAGAGACAGAGAGACAGAGAGACAGAGAGACAGAGAGACAGAGAGACAGAGAGACAGAGAGACAGAGAGACCGAGAGACAGAGAGACAGAGAGACCGAGACCGAGAGACCGAGAGACCGAGAGACCGAGAGACCGAGAGACCGAGAGACCGAGAGACCGAGAGACCGAGAGACCGAGAGACCGAGAGACCGAGAGACCGAGAGACCGAGAGACCGAGAGACCGAGAGACCGAGAGACCGAGAGACCGAGAGACCGAGAGACCGAGAGACCGAGAGACCGAGAGACCGAGAGACCGAGAGACCGAGAGACCGAGAGACCGAGAGACCGAGAGACCGAGAGACCGAGAGACCGAGAGACCGAGAGACCGAGAGACCGAGAGACCGAGAGACCGAGAGACCGAGAGACCGAGAGACCGAGAGACCGAGAGACCGAGAGACCGAGAGACCGAGAGACCGAGAGACCGAGAGACCGAGAGACCGAGAGACCGAGAGACCGAGAGACCGAGAGACCGAGAGACCGAGAGACCGAGAGACCGAGAGACCGAGAGACCGAGAGACCGAGAGACCGAGAGACCGAGAGACCGAGAGACCGAGAGACCGAGAGACCGAGAGACCGAGAGACCGAGAGACCGAGAGACCGAGAGACCGAGAGACCGAGAGACCGAGAGACCGAGAGACCGAGAGACCGAGAGACCGAGAGACCGAGAGACCGAGAGACCGAGAGACCGAGAGACCGAGAGACCGAGAGACCGAGAGACCGAGAGACCGAGAGACCGAGAGACAGAGAGACAGAGAGACAGAGAGACAGAGAGACAGAGAGACAGAGAGACAGAGAGACAGAGAGACAGAGAGACAGAGAGACAGAGAGACCGAGAGACCGAGAGACCGAGAGACCGAGAGACCGAGAGACCGAGAGACCGAGAGACCGAGAGACCGAGAGACCGAGAGACCGAGAGACCGAGAGACCGAGAGACCGAGAGACCGAGAGACCGAGAGACCGAGAGACCGAGAGACCGAGAGACCGAGAGACCGAGAGACCGAGAGACCGAGAGACCGAGAGACCGAGAGACCGAGAGACCGAGAGACCGAGAGACCGAGAGACCGAGAGACCGAGAGACCGAGAGACCGAGAGACCGAGAGACCGAGAGACCGAGAGACCGAGAGACCGAGAGACCGAGAGACCGAGAGACCGAGAGACCGAGAGACCGAGAGACCGAGAGACCGAGAGACAGAGAGACAGAGAGACAGAGAGACAGAGAGACAGAGAGACAGAGAGACAGAGAGACAGAGAGACAGAGAGACCGAGAGACCGAGAGACCGAGAGACCGAGAGACCGAGAGACAGAGAGACAGAGAGACAGAGAGACCGAGAGACCGAGAGACCGAGAGACCGAGAGACAGAGAGACAGAGAGACCGAGAGACAGAGAGACAGAGAGACAGAGAGACAGAGAGACAGAGAGACAGAGAGACAGAGAGACAGAGAGACAGAGAGACAGAGAGACAGAGAGACAGAGAGACAGAGAGACAGAGAGACAGAGAGACAGAGAGACAGAGAGACAGAGAGACAGAGAGACAGAGAGACCGAGAGACCGAGAGACCGAGAGACCGAGAGACCGAGAGACCGAGAGACCGAGAGACCGAGAGACCGAGAGACCGAGAGACCGAGAGACCGAGAGACCGAGAGACCGAGAGACCGAGACCGAGAGACCGAGAGACCGAGAGACCGAGAGACCGAGAGACCGAGAGACCGAGAGACCGAGAGACCGAGAGACCGAGAGACCGAGAGACCGAGAGACCGAGAGACCGAGAGACCGAGAGACCGAGAGACCGAGAGACCGAGAGACCGAGAGACCGAGAGACCGAGAGACCGAGAGACCGAGAGACCGAGAGACAGAGAGACAGAGAGACAGAGAGACAGAGAGACAGAGAGACAGAGAGACAGAGAGACAGAGAGACAGAGAGACAGAGAGACAGAGAGACAGAGAGACAGAGAGACAGAGAGACAGAGAGACAGAGAGACAGAGAGACAGAGAGACAGAGAGACAGAGAGACAGAGAGACAGAGAGACAGAGAGACAGAGAGACAGAGAGACAGAGAGACAGAGAGACAGAGAGACAGAGAGACAGAGAGACAGAGAGACAGAGAGACCGAGACAGAGAGACAGAGAGACAGAGACCGAGACAGAGAGACAGAGACCGAGACAGAGAGACAGAGACCGAGACAGAGAGACAGAGACCGAGACAGAGAGACAGAGACCGAGACAGAGAGACAGAGACCGAGACAGAGAGACAGAGACCGAGACAGAGAGACAGAGACCGAGACAGAGAGACAGAGACCGAGACAGAGAGACAGAGAGACAGAGAGACAGAGAGACAGAGAGACAGAGAGACAGAGAGACAGAGAGACAGAGAGACAGAGAGACAGAGAGACAGAGAGACAGAGAGACAGAGAGACAGAGAGACAGAGAGACAGAGAGACAGAGAGACAGAGAGACAGAGAGACAGAGAGACAGAGAGACAGAGAGACAGAGAGACAGAGAGACAGAGAGACAGAGAGACCGAGAGACCGAGAGACAGAGAGACAGAGAGACCGAGACCGAGAGACCGAGAGACCGAGAGACCGAGAGACCGAGAGACCGAGAGACCGAGAGACCGAGAGACCGAGAGACCGAGAGACCGAGAGACCGAGAGACCGAGAGACCGAGAGACCGAGAGACCGAGAGACCGAGAGACCGAGAGACCGAGAGACCGAGAGACCGAGAGACCGAGAGACCGAGAGACCGAGAGACCGAGAGACCGAGAGACCGAGAGACCGAGAGACCGAGAGACCGAGAGACCGAGAGACCGAGAGACCGAGAGACCGAGAGACCGAGAGACCGAGAGACCGAGAGACCGAGAGACCGAGAGACCGAGAGACCGAGAGACCGAGAGACCGAGAGACCGAGAGACCGAGAGACCGAGAGACCGAGAGACCGAGAGACCGAGAGACCGAGAGACCGAGAGACCGAGAGACCGAGAGACCGAGAGACCGAGAGACCGAGAGACCGAGAGACCGAGAGACCGAGAGACCGAGAGACCGAGAGACCGAGAGACCGAGAGACCGAGAGACCGAGAGACCGAGAGACCGAGAGACCGAGAGACCGAGAGACCGAGAGACCGAGAGACCGAGAGACCGAGAGACCGAGAGACCGAGAGACCGAGAGACCGAGAGACCGAGAGACAGAGAGACCGAGAGACAGAGAGACAGAGAGACAGAGAGACAGAGAGACAGAGAGACAGAGAGACAGAGAGACAGAGAGACAGAGAGACAGAGAGACAGAGAGACAGAGAGACAGAGAGACCGAGAGACCGAGAGACCGAGAGACCGAGAGACCGAGAGACCGAGAGACCGAGAGACCGAGAGACCGAGAGACCGAGAGACCGAGAGACCGAGAGACCGAGAGACCGAGAGACCGAGAGACCGAGAGACCGAGAGACCGAGAGACCGAGAGACCGAGAGACCGAGAGACCGAGAGACCGAGAGACCGAGAGACCGAGAGACCGAGAGACCGAGAGACCGAGAGACCGAGAGACCGAGAGACCGAGAGACCGAGAGACCGAGAGACCGAGAGACCGAGAGACCGAGAGACCGAGAGACCGAGAGACCGAGAGACCGAGAGACCGAGAGACCGAGAGACCGAGAGACCGAGAGACCGAGAGACAGAGAGACAGAGAGACAGAGAGACAGAGAGACAGAGAGACAGAGAGACAGAGAGACAGAGAGACAGAGAGACCGAGAGACCGAGAGACCGAGAGACCGAGAGACCGAGAGACCGAGAGACCGAGAGACCGAGAGACCGAGAGACCGAGAGACCGAGAGACCGAGAGACAGAGAGACAGAGAGACCGAGAGACAGAGAGACAGAGAGACAGAGAGACAGAGAGACAGAGAGACAGAGAGACAGAGAGACAGAGAGACAGAGAGACAGAGAGACAGAGAGACAGAGAGACAGAGAGACAGAGAGACAGAGAGACAGAGAGACAGAGAGACAGAGAGACAGAGAGACAGAGAGACAGAGAGACCGAGAGACCGAGAGACCGAGAGACCGAGAGACCGAGAGACCGAGAGACCGAGAGACCGAGAGACCGAGAGACCGAGAGACCGAGAGACCGAGAGACCGAGAGACCGAGAGACCGAGAGACCGAGAGACCGAGAGACCGAGAGACCGAGAGACCGAGAGACCGAGAGACCGAGAGACCGAGAGACCGAGAGACCGAGAGACCGAGAGACCGAGAGACCGAGAGACCGAGAGACCGAGAGACCGAGAGACCGAGAGACCGAGAGACCGAGAGACCGAGAGACCGAGAGACCGAGAGACCGAGAGACCGAGAGACAGAGAGACAGAGAGACAGAGAGACAGAGAGACAGAGAGACAGAGAGACAGAGAGACAGAGAGACAGAGAGACAGAGAGACAGAGAGACAGAGAGACAGAGAGACAGAGAGACAGAGAGACAGAGAGACAGAGAGACAGAGAGACAGAGAGACAGAGAGACAGAGAGACAGAGAGACAGAGAGACAGAGAGACAGAGAGACAGAGAGACAGAGAGACAGAGAGACAGAGAGACAGAGAGACCGAGAGACCGAGAGACCGAGAGACCGAGAGACCGAGAGACCGAGAGACCGAGAGACCGAGAGACCGAGAGACCGAGAGACCGAGAGACCGAGAGACCGAGAGACCGAGAGACCGAGAGACCGAGAGACAGAGAGACAGAGAGACAGAGAGACAGAGAGACAGAGAGACAGAGAGACCGAGAGACCGAGAGACCGAGAGACAGAGAGACAGAGAGACAGAGAGACAGAGAGACCGAGAGACAGAGAGACAGAGAGACCGAGAGACCGAGAGACCGAGAGACCGAGAGACCGAGAGACAGAGAGACAGAGAGACCGAGAGACCGAGAGACAGAGAGACCGAGAGACAGAGAGACCGAGAGACCGAGAGACCGAGAGACCGAGAGACCGAGAGACCGAGAGACCGAGAGACCGAGAGACCGAGAGACCGAGAGACAGAGAGACAGAGAGACAGAGAGACAGAGAGACAGAGAGACAGAGAGACAGAGAGACAGAGAGACAGAGAGACAGAGAGACAGAGAGACAGAGAGACAGAGAGACAGAGAGACAGAGAGACAGAGAGACAGAGAGACAGAGAGACAGAGAGACAGAGAGACAGAGAGACAGAGAGACAGAGAGACAGAGAGACAGAGAGACAGAGAGACAGAGAGACAGAGAGACAGAGAGACAGAGAGACAGAGAGACAGAGAGACAGAGAGACAGAGAGACAGAGAGACAGAGAGACAGAGAGACCGAGAGACCGAGAGACCGAGAGACCGAGAGACCGAGAGACCGAGAGACCGAGAGACCGAGAGACCGAGAGACCGAGAGACAGAGAGACCGAGAGACCGAGAGACCGAGAGACCGAGAGACCGAGAGACCGAGAGACCGAGAGACCGAGAGACCGAGAGACCGAGAGACCGAGAGACCGAGAGACCGAGAGACCGAGAGACCGAGAGACAGAGAGACAGAGAGACAGAGAGACAGAGAGACCGAGAGACCGAGAGACCGAGAGACCGAGAGACCGAGAGACCGAGAGACCGAGAGACCGAGAGACCGAGAGACCGAGAGACCGAGAGACCGAGAGACCGAGAGACCGAGAGACCGAGAGACCGAGAGACAGAGAGACCGAGAGACCGAGAGACCGAGAGACCGAGAGACCGAGAGACCGAGAGACCGAGAGACCGAGAGACCGAGAGACCGAGAGACCGAGAGACCGAGAGACCGAGAGACCGAGAGACCGAGAGACCGAGAGACCGAGAGACCGAGAGACCGAGAGACCGAGAGACCGAGAGACCGAGAGACCGAGAGACCGAGAGACAGAGAGACCGAGAGACCGAGAGACAGAGAGACAGAGAGACAGAGAGACAGAGAGACAGAGAGACCGAGAGACCGAGAGACCGAGAGACCGAGAGACCGAGAGACCGAGAGACCGAGAGACCGAGAGACAGAGAGACAGAGAGACCGAGAGACAGAGAGACAGAGAGACAGAGAGACAGAGAGACAGAGAGACAGAGAGACAGAGAGACAGAGAGACAGAGAGACAGAGAGACAGAGAGACAGAGACCGAGACAGAGAGACAGAGAGACCGAGACCGAGAGACCGAGAGACCGAGAGACCGAGAGACCGAGAGACCGAGAGACAGAGAGACAGAGAGACCGAGAGACCGAGAGACCGAGAGACCGAGAGACCGAGAGACCGAGAGACCGAGAGACCGAGAGACCGAGAGACCGAGAGACAGAGAGACAGAGAGACAGAGAGACAGAGACCGAGAGACCGAGAGACCGAGAGACCGAGAGACCGAGAGACCGAGAGACCGAGAGACCGAGAGACAGAGAGACAGAGAGACAGAGAGACAGAGAGACAGAGAGACCGAGAGACCGAGAGACAGAGACAGAGAGACAGAGAGACAGAGAGACCGAGAGACCGAGAGACCGAGAGACCGAGAGACCGAGAGACCGAGAGACCGAGAGACCGAGAGACCGAGAGACCGAGAGACAGAGAGACAGAGAGACAGAGAGACAGAGACAGAGAGACAGAGAGACAGAGAGACAGAGAGACAGAGAGACAGAGAGACAGAGAGACAGAGAGACAGAGAGACCGAGAGACCGAGAGACCGAGAGACAGAGAGACAGAGAGACAGAGAGACAGAGAGACAGAGAGACAGAGAGACAGAGAGACAGAGAGACAGAGAGACAGAGAGACAGAGAGACAGAGAGACAGAGAGACAGAGACAGAGAGACAGAGACAGAGAGACAGAGAGACAGAGAGACAGAGAGACAGAGAGACAGAGAGACAGAGAGACAGAGAGACAGAGAGACAGAGAGACAGAGAGACAGAGAGACAGAGAGACCGAGACCGAGAGACCGAGAGACCGAGAGACCGAGAGACCGAGAGACCGAGAGACCGAGAGACCGAGAGACCGAGAGACCGAGAGACCGAGAGACCGAGAGACCGAGAGACCGAGAGACCGAGAGACCGAGAGACCGAGAGACCGAGAGACCGAGAGACCGAGAGACCGAGAGACCGAGAGACCGAGAGACCGAGAGACAGAGAGACAGAGAGACAGAGAGACAGAGAGACAGAGAGACAGAGAGACAGAGAGACAGAGAGACAGAGAGACAGAGAGACAGAGAGACAGAGAGACAGAGAGACAGAGAGACAGAGAGACCGAGAGACCGAGAGACCGAGAGACCGAGAGACAGAGAGACAGAGAGACAGAGAGACAGAGAGACAGAGAGACAGAGAGACAGAGAGACAGAGAGACAGAGAGACCGAGAGACCGAGAGACCGAGAGACAGAGAGACAGAGAGACAGAGAGACAGAGAGACAGAGAGACAGAGAGACAGAGACCGAGACAGAGAGACAGAGAGACAGAGAGACCGAGACAGAGAGACCGAGAGACCGAGAGACCGAGAGACCGAGAGACAGAGAGACAGAGAGACCGAGAGACCGAGAGACCGAGAGACCGAGAGACAGAGAGACAGAGAGACAGAGAGACAGAGAGACAGAGACCGAGAGACAGAGAGACAGAGAGACAGAGAGACAGAGAGACAGAGAGACAGAGAGACAGAGAGACAGAGAGACAGAGAGACAGAGAGACAGAGAGACCGAGAGACCGAGAGACAGAGAGACAGAGAGACAGAGAGACAGAGAGACAGAGAGACAGAGAGACAGAGAGACAGAGAGACAGAGAGACCGAGAGACCGAGAGACCGAGAGACAGAGAGACAGAGAGACAGAGAGACAGAGAGACAGAGAGACAGAGACCGAGAGACAGAGAGACAGAGAGACCGAGACAGAGAGACAGAGAGACAGAGAGACAGAGAGACCGAGACCGAGAGACCGAGAGACCGAGAGACAGAGAGACAGAGAGACAGAGAGACAGAGAGACAGAGACCGAGAGACAGAGAGACAGAGAGACAGAGAGACAGAGAGACAGAGAGACAGAGAGACAGAGAGACAGAGAGACAGAGAGACCGAGAGACAGAGAGACAGAGAGACAGAGAGACAGAGAGACAGAGAGACAGAGAGACAGAGAGACAGAGAGACAGAGAGACAGAGAGACCGAGAGACCGAGAGACCGAGAGACCGAGAGACAGAGAGACAGAGAGACAGAGAGACAGAGAGACAGAGACCGAGAGACAGAGAGACAGAGAGACCGAGACAGAGAGACAGAGAGACAGAGAGACAGAGAGACCGAGACAGAGAGACCGAGAGACCGAGAGACCGAGAGACCGAGAGACAGAGAGACAGAGAGACCGAGAGACCGAGAGACCGAGAGACCGAGAGACAGAGAGACAGAGAGACAGAGAGACAGAGAGACAGAGACCGAGAGACCGAGAGACCGAGAGACAGAGAGACAGAGAGACAGAGAGACAGAGAGACAGAGAGACAGAGAGACAGAGAGACAGAGAGACAGAGAGACAGAGAGACAGAGAGACCGAGAGACAGAGAGACAGAGAGACAGAGAGACAGAGAGACAGAGAGACAGAGAGACAGAGAGACAGAGAGACAGAGAGACCGAGAGACCGAGAGACCGAGAGACAGAGAGACAGAGAGACAGAGAGACAGAGAGACAGAGACCGAGAGACAGAGAGACAGAGAGACCGAGACAGAGAGACAGAGAGACAGAGAGACAGAGAGACAGAGAGACAGAGACCGAGAGACAGAGAGACAGAGAGACAGAGAGACAGAGAGACAGAGAGACAGAGAGACAGAGAGACAGAGAGACAGAGAGACAGAGAGACAGAGAGACAGAGAGACAGAGAGACAGAGAGACCGAGACAGAGAGACAGAGAGACAGAGAGACAGAGAGACAGAGAGACCGAGAGACCGAGAGACCGAGAGACCGAGAGACCGAGAGACCGAGAGACCGAGAGACCGAGAGACCGAGAGACAGAGAGACAGAGAGACAGAGAGACAGAGAGACAGAGAGACAGAGAGACAGAGAGACAGAGAGACAGAGAGACAGAGACAGAGAGACAGAGAGACAGAGAGACAGAGAGACAGAGAGACAGAGAGACAGAGACAGAGAGACAGAGAGACAGAGACCGAGAGACCGAGAGACCGAGAGACCGAGAGACCGAGAGACCGAGAGACCGAGAGACAGAGAGACCGAGAGACCGAGAGACCGAGAGACCGAGAGACAGAGAGACAGAGAGACAGAGAGACAGAGAGACAGAGAGACAGAGAGACAGAGAGCGAGACAGAGAGACAGAGAGACAGAGAGACAGAGACCGAGACAGAGAGACAGAGAGACAGAGAGACAGAGAGACAGAGAGACATAGAGACAGAGAGACAGAGAGACAGAGAGACAGAGAGACAGAGAGACAGAGACCGAGACAGAGAGACAGAGAGACAGAGAGACAGAGAGACAGAGACCGAGACAGAGAGACAGAGAGACAGAGAGACAGAGAGACAGAGAGACAGAGAGACAGAGAGACAGAGAGACAGAGAGACAGAGAGACAGAGAGACAGAGAGACAGAGACAGAGAGACAGAGAGACAGAGAGACAGAGAGACAGAGAGACCGAGAGACAGAGAGACAGAGAGACAGAGAGACAGAGAGACAGAGAGACAGAGAGACAGAGAGACAGAGAGACAGAGAGACCGAGAGACCGAGAGACAGAGAGACCGAGAGACCGAGAGACCGAGAGACCGAGAGACAGAGAGACAGAGAGACAGAGAGACAGAGAGACAGAGACCGAGACAGAGAGACAGAGAGACAGAGAGACAGAGAGACAGAGAGACAGAGAGACAGAGAGACAGAGAGACAGAGAGACAGAGAGACAGAGAGACAGAGACAGAGAGACAGAGAGACAGAGACCGAGACAGAGAGACAGAGAGACAGAGAGACAGAGAGACCGAGACAGAGAGACAGAGAGACAGAGAGACAGAGAGACAGAGAGACAGAGAGACAGAGAGACAGAGAGACAGAGAGACAGAGAGACAGAGAGACAGAGACCGAGACAGAGAGACAGAGAGACAGAGAGACAGAGAGACCGAGAGACCGAGAGACCGAGAGACAGAGAGACAGAGAGACAGAGAGACAGAGAGACAGAGAGACAGAGAGACAGAGAGACCGAGAGACCGAGAGACCGAGAGACCGAGAGACCGAGAGACAGAGAGACAGAGAGACAGAGAGACAGAGAGACAGAGAGACAGAGACCGAGACAGAGAGACAGAGAGACAGAGAGACAGAGAGACAGAGAGACAGAGAGACAGAGAGACAGAGAGACAGAGAGACAGAGAGACAGAGAGACAGAGAGACAGAGAGACAGAGAGACAGAGACCGAGACAGAGAGACAGAGAGACAGAGAGACAGAGAGACAGAGACCGAGACAGAGAGACAGAGAGACAGAGAGACAGAGAGACAGAGAGACAGAGAGACAGAGAGACAGAGAGACAGAGAGACAGAGAGACAGAGAGACAGAGAGACAGAGAGACAGAGAGACAGAGAGACAGAGAGACAGAGAGACAGAGAGACAGAGAGACAGAGAGACAGAGAGACAGAGAGACAGAGAGACAGAGACCGAGACAGAGAGACAGAGAGACAGAGAGACAGAGAGACAGAGAGACAGAGAGACAGAGAGCGAGACAGAGAGACAGAGAGCGAGACAGAGAGACAGAGAGACAGAGAGACAGAGAGACAGAGAGACAGAGAGACAGAGAGACAGAGAGACAGAGAGACAGAGAGACAGAGACCGAGACCGAGAGACAGAGAGACAGAGAGACCGAGAGACAGAGAGACAGAGACCGAGACAGAGAGACAGAGACCGAGACAGAGAGACAGAGAGACAGAGAGACAGAGAGACAGAGAGACAGAGAGACAGAGAGACAGAGAGACAGAGAGACAGAGAGACAGAGAGACAGAGAGACAGAGAGACAGAGAGACAGAGACCGAGACAGAGAGACAGAGAGACAGAGACCGAGACAGAGAGACAGAGAGACAGAGAGACAGAGAGACAGAGAGACAGAGAGACAGAGAGACAGAGAGACAGAGACCGAGACAGAGAGACAGAGACCGAGACAGAGAGACAGAGACCGAGACAGAGAGACAGAGAGACAGAGAGACAGAGAGACAGAGAGACAGAGAGACAGAGACCGAGACAGAGAGACAGAGAGACAGAGACCGAGACAGAGAGACAGAGAGACAGAGAGACAGAGAGACAGAGACCGAGACAGAGAGACAGAGAGACAGAGAGACCGAGACAGAGAGACCGAGACAGAGAGACAGAGACCGAGACCGAGAGACAGAGAGACAGAGAGACCGAGAGACCGAGAGACCGAGAGACCGAGAGACCGAGAGACAGAGAGACAGAGAGACAGAGAGACAGAGAGACAGAGAGACAGAGAGACAGAGAGACAGAGAGACAGAGAGACAGAGACAGAGACCGAGACAGAGAGACAGAGACCGAGACAGAGAGACAGAGAGACAGAGAGACAGAGAGACAGAGACCGAGACAGAGAGACAGAGAGACAGAGAGACAGAGAGACAGAGACCGAGACAGAGAGACAGAGACCGAGACAGAGAGACAGAGAGGCAGAGAGACAGAGAGACAGAGAGACAGAGAGACAGAGAGACAGAGAGACAGAGAGACAGAGAGACAGAGAGACAGAGAGACAGAGAGACAGAGAGACAGAGAGACAGAGAGACAGAGAGACAGAGAGACAGAGAGACAGAGAGACAGAGAGACAGAGAGACAGAGAGACCGAGACCGAGACAGAGACCGAGACAGAGAGACAGAGACCGAGACAGAGAGACAGAGAGACAGAGAGACAGAGACCGAGACAGAGAGACAGAGACCGAGACAGAGAGACAGAGAGGCAGAGAGGCAGAGAGACAGAGAGACAGAGAGACAGAGAGACAGAGACCGAGACAGAGAGACAGAGAGACAGAGAGACAGAGACCGAGACAGAGAGACAGAGACCGAGACAGAGAGACAGAGAGACAGAGAGACAGAGACCGAGACAGAGAGACAGAGAGACAGAGAGACAGAGACCGAGACAGAGAGACAGAGACCGAGACAGAGAGACAGAGAGGCAGAGAGGCAGAGAGACAGAGAGACAGAGAGACAGAGAGACAGAGAGACCGAGACAGAGAGACAGAGAGACAGAGAGACAGAGACCGAGACAGAGAGACAGAGACCGAGACAGAGAGGCAGAGAGGCAGAGAGGCAGAGAGACAGAGAGACAGAGAGACAGAGAGACAGAGAGACAGAGAGACAGAGAGACAGAGAGACAGAGAGACAGAGAGACAGAGAGACAGAGAGACAGAGAGACAGAGAGACAGAGAGACAGAGAGACAGAGAGACAGAGAGACAGAGAGACAGAGAGACAGAGAGACAGAGAGACAGAGAGACAGAGAGACAGAGAGACAGAGAGACAGAGAGACAGAGAGACAGAGAGACAGAGAGACAGAGAGACAGAGAGACAGAGAGACAGAGAGACAGAGAGACAGAGAGACAGAGAGACAGAGAGACAGAGAGACAGAGAGACAGAGAGACAGAGAGACAGAGAGACAGAGAGACAGAGAGACAGAGAGACAGAGAGACAGAGAGACAGAGAGACAGAGAGACAGAGAGACAGAGAGACAGAGAGACAGAGAGACAGAGAGACAGAGAGACAGAGAGACAGAGAGACAGAGAGACAGAGAGACAGAGAGACAGAGAGACAGAGAGACAGAGAGACAGAGAGACAGAGAGACAGAGAGACAGAGAGACAGAGAGACAGAGAGACAGAGAGACAGAGAGACAGAGAGACAGAGAGACAGAGAGACAGAGAGACAGAGAGACAGAGAGACAGAGAGACAGAGAGACAGAGAGACAGAGAGACAGAGAGACAGAGAGACAGAGAGACAGAGAGACAGAGAGACAGAGAGACAGAGAGACAGAGAGACAGAGAGACAGAGAGACAGAGAGACAGAGAGACAGAGAGACAGAGAGAGAGAGAGACAGAGAGACAGAGAGACAGAGAGACAGAGAGACAGAGAGACAGAGAGACAGAGAGACAGAGAGACAGAGAGACAGAGAGACAGAGAGACCGAGAGACCGAGAGACAGAGAGACCGAGAGACCGAGAGACAGAGAGACCGAGAGACCGAGAGACCGAGAGACCGAGAGACCGAGAGACCGAGAGACCGAGAGACCGAGAGACCGAGAGACCGAGAGACCGAGAGACCGAGAGACCGAGAGACCGAGAGACCGAGAGACCGAGAGACCGAGAGACCGAGAGACCGAGAGACCGAGAGACCGAGAGACCGAGAGACCGAGAGACCGAGAGACCGAGAGACCGAGAGACCGAGAGACCGAGAGACCGAGAGACCGAGAGACCGAGAGACCGAGAGACCGAGAGACCGAGAGACCGAGAGACCGAGAGACCGAGAGACCGAGAGACCGAGAGACCGAGAGACCGAGAGACCGAGAGACCGAGAGACCGAGAGACCGAGAGACCGAGAGACCGAGAGACCGAGAGACCGAGAGACCGAGAGACCGAGAGACCGAGAGACCGAGAGACCGAGAGACCGAGAGACCGAGAGACCGAGAGACCGAGAGACCGAGAGACCGAGAGACCGAGAGACCGAGAGACCGAGAGACCGAGAGACCGAGAGACCGAGAGACCGAGAGACCGAGAGACCGAGAGACCGAGAGACCGAGAGACCGAGAGACCGAGAGACCGAGAGACCGAGAGACCGAGAGACCGAGAGACCGAGAGACCGAGAGACCGAGAGACCGAGAGACCGAGAGACCGAGAGACCGAGAGACCGAGAGACCGAGAGACCGAGAGACCGAGAGACCGAGAGACCGAGAGACCGAGAGACCGAGAGACCGAGAGACCGAGAGACCGAGAGACCGAGAGACCGAGAGACCGAGAGACCGAGAGACCGAGAGACCGAGAGACCGAGAGACCGAGAGACCGAGAGACCGAGAGACCGAGAGACCGAGAGACCGAGAGACCGAGAGACCGAGAGACCGAGAGACCGAGAGACCGAGAGACCGAGAGACCGAGAGACCGAGAGACCGAGAGACCGAGAGACCGAGAGACCGAGAGACCGAGAGACCGAGAGACCGAGAGACCGAGAGACCGAGAGACCGAGAGACCGAGAGACCGAGAGACCGAGAGACCGAGAGACCGAGAGACCGAGAGACCGAGAGACCGAGAGACCGAGAGACCGAGAGACCGAGAGACCGAGAGACCGAGAGACCGAGAGACCGAGAGACCGAGAGACCGAGAGACCGAGAGACCGAGAGACCGAGAGACCGAGAGACCGAGAGACCGAGAGACCGAGAGACCGAGAGACCGAGAGACCGAGAGACCGAGAGACCGAGAGACCGAGAGACCGAGAGACCGAGAGACCGAGAGACCGAGAGACCGAGAGACCGAGAGACCGAGAGACCGAGAGACCGAGAGACCGAGAGACCGAGAGACCGAGAGACCGAGAGACCGAGAGACCGAGAGACCGAGAGACCGAGAGACCGAGAGACCGAGAGACCGAGAGACCGAGAGACCGAGAGACCGAGAGACCGAGAGACCGAGAGACCGAGAGACCGAGAGACCGAGAGACCGAGAGACCGAGAGACCGAGAGACCGAGAGACCGAGAGACCGAGAGACCGAGAGACCGAGAGACCGAGAGACCGAGAGACCGAGAGACCGAGAGACCGAGAGACCGAGAGACCGAGAGACCGAGAGACCGAGAGACCGAGAGACCGAGAGACCGAGAGACCGAGAGACCGAGAGACCGAGAGACCGAGAGACCGAGAGACCGAGAGACCGAGAGACCGAGAGACCGAGAGACCGAGAGACCGAGAGACCGAGAGACCGAGAGACCGAGAGACCGAGAGACCGAGAGACCGAGAGACCGAGAGACCGAGAGACCGAGAGACCGAGAGACCGAGAGACCGAGAGACCGAGAGACCGAGAGACCGAGAGACCGAGAGACCGAGAGACCGAGAGACCGAGAGACCGAGAGACCGAGAGACCGAGAGACCGAGAGACCGAGAGACCGAGAGACCGAGAGACCGAGAGACCGAGAGACCGAGAGACCGAGAGACCGAGAGACCGAGAGACCGAGAGACCGAGAGACCGAGAGACCGAGAGACCGAGAGACCGAGAGACCGAGAGACCGAGAGACCGAGAGACCGAGAGACCGAGAGACCGAGAGACCGAGAGACCGAGAGACCGAGAGACCGAGAGACCGAGAGACCGAGAGACCGAGAGACCGAGAGACCGAGAGACCGAGAGACCGAGAGACCGAGAGACCGAGAGACCGAGAGACCGAGAGACCGAGAGACCGAGAGACCGAGAGACCGAGAGACCGAGAGACCGAGAGACCGAGAGACCGAGAGACCGAGAGACCGAGAGACCGAGAGACCGAGAGACCGAGAGACCGAGAGACCGAGAGACCGAGAGACCGAGAGACCGAGAGACCGAGAGACCGAGAGACCGAGAGACCGAGAGACCGAGAGACCGAGAGACCGAGAGACCGAGAGACCGAGAGACCGAGAGACCGAGAGACCGAGAGACCGAGAGACCGAGAGACCGAGAGACCGAGAGACCGAGAGACCGAGAGACCGAGAGACCGAGAGACCGAGAGACCGAGAGACCGAGAGACCGAGAGACCGAGAGACCGAGAGACCGAGAGACCGAGAGACCGAGAGACCGAGAGACCGAGAGACCGAGAGACCGAGAGACCGAGAGACCGAGAGACCGAGAGACCGAGAGACCGAGAGACCGAGAGACCGAGAGACCGAGAGACCGAGAGACCGAGAGACCGAGAGACCGAGAGACCGAGAGACCGAGAGACCGAGAGACCGAGAGACCGAGAGACCGAGAGACCGAGAGACCGAGAGACCGAGAGACCGAGAGACCGAGAGACCGAGAGACCGAGAGACCGAGAGACCGAGAGACCGAGAGACCGAGAGACCGAGAGACCGAGAGACCGAGAGACCGAGAGACCGAGAGACCGAGAGACCGAGAGACCGAGAGACCGAGAGACCGAGAGACCGAGAGACCGAGAGACCGAGAGACCGAGAGACCGAGAGACCGAGAGACCGAGAGACCGAGAGACCGAGAGACCGAGAGACCGAGAGACCGAGAGACCGAGAGACCGAGAGACCGAGAGACCGAGAGACCGAGAGACCGAGAGACCGAGAGACCGAGAGACCGAGAGACCGAGAGACCGAGAGACCGAGAGACCGAGAGACCGAGAGACCGAGAGACCGAGAGACCGAGAGACCGAGAGACCGAGAGACCGAGAGACCGAGAGACCGAGAGACCGAGAGACCGAGAGACCGAGAGACCGAGAGACCGAGAGACCGAGAGACCGAGAGACCGAGAGACCGAGAGACCGAGAGACCGAGAGACCGAGAGACCGAGAGACCGAGAGACCGAGAGACCGAGAGACCGAGAGACCGAGAGACCGAGAGACCGAGAGACCGAGAGACCGAGAGACCGAGAGACCGAGAGACCGAGAGACCGAGAGACCGAGAGACCGAGAGACCGAGAGACCGAGAGACCGAGAGACCGAGAGACCGAGAGACCGAGAGACCGAGAGACCGAGAGACCGAGAGACCGAGAGACCGAGAGACCGAGAGACCGAGAGACCGAGAGACCGAGAGACCGAGAGACCGAGAGACCGAGAGACCGAGAGACCGAGAGACCGAGAGACCGAGAGACAGAGAGACAGAGAGACAGAGAGACAGAGAGACAGAGAGACAGAGAGACCGAGAGACCGAGAGACCGAGAGACCGAGAGACCGAGAGACCGAGAGACCGAGAGACCGAGAGACCGAGAGACCGAGAGACCGAGAGACCGAGAGACCGAGAGACCGAGAGACCGAGAGACCGAGAGACCGAGAGACCGAGAGACCGAGAGACAGAGAGACAGAGAGACAGAGAGACAGAGAGACAGAGAGACAGAGAGACAGAGAGACCGAGAGACCGAGAGACCGAGAGACCGAGAGACCGAGAGACCGAGAGACCGAGAGACCGAGAGACCGAGAGACAGAGAGACAGAGAGACAGAGAGACAGAGAGACAGAGAGACAGAGAGACAGAGAGACCGAGAGACCGAGAGACCGAGAGACCGAGAGACCGAGAGACCGAGAGACCGAGAGACAGAGAGACAGAGAGACAGAGAGACAGAGAGACAGAGAGACAGAGAGACAGAGAGACAGAGAGACAGAGAGACAGAGAGACAGAGACCGAGAGACCGAGAGACCGAGAGACCGAGAGACCGAGAGACCGAGAGACCGAGAGACAGAGAGACCGAGAGACAGAGAGACCGAGACCGAGAGACAGAGAGACAGAGAGACAGAGAGACAGAGAGACAGAGACCGAGACAGAGAGACAGAGACCGAGACAGAGAGACAGAGAGACAGAGAGACAGAGAGACAGAGAGACAGAGACCGAGACAGAGAGACAGAGAGACAGAGAGACCGAGACCGAGAGACAGAGAGACAGAGAGACAGAGAGACAGAGAGACAGAGAGACAGAGAGACAGAGAGACAGAGAGACAGAGACCGAGACAGAGAGACAGAGAGACAGAGAGACAGAGAGACAGAGAGACAGAGACCGAGAGACAGAGACCGAGAGACCGAGAGACCGAGAGACCGAGAGACCGAGAGACCGAGAGACCGAGAGACCGAGAGACCGAGAGACCGAGAGACCGAGAGACCGAGAGACCGAGAGACCGAGAGACCGAGAGACCGAGAGACCGAGAGACCGAGAGACCGAGAGACAGAGAGACAGAGAGACAGAGAGACAGAGAGACAGAGACCGAGACAGAGAGACAGAGAGACAGAGACCGAGACAGAGAGACAGAGAGACAGAGAGACAGAGAGACAGAGAGACAGAGAGACAGAGAGACAGAGAGACAGAGACCGAGACAGAGAGACAGAGAGACAGAGAGACAGAGAGACAGAGAGACAGAGACCGAGACAGAGAGACAGAGAGACAGAGAGACAGAGAGACAGAGAGACAGAGAGACAGAGAGACAGAGACCGAGAGACAGAGAGACAGAGAGACAGAGAGACAGAGAGACAGAGAGACAGAGAGACAGAGAGACAGAGAGACAGAGAGACAGAGAGACAGAGAGACAGAGAGACAGAGACAGAGAGACAGAGAGACAGAGAGACAGAGAGACAGAGAGACAGAGAGACAGAGAGACAGAGAGACAGAGAGACAGAGAGACAGAGACCGAGACAGAGAGACAGAGAGACAGAGAGACAGAGAGACAGAGAGACAGAGAGACAGAGAGACAGAGAGACAGAGAGCGAGACAGAGAGACAGAGAGCGAGACAGAGAGACAGAGAGACAGAGAGACAGAGAGACAGAGAGACAGAGAGACAGAGAGACAGAGAGACAGAGAGACAGAGACCGAGACCGAGAGACAGAGAGACAGAGAGACAGAGAGACAGAGAGACAGAGAGACAGAGACCGAGACAGAGAGACAGAGACCGAGACAGAGAGACAGAGAGACAGAGAGACAGAGAGACAGAGAGACAGAGAGACAGAGAGACAGAGAGACAGAGAGACAGAGAGACAGAGAGACAGAGAGACAGAGAGACAGAGACCGAGACAGAGAGACAGAGAGACAGAGAGACAGAGACCGAGACAGAGAGACAGAGAGACAGAGAGACAGAGACCGAGACAGAGACCGAGACCGAGACCGAGAGACCGAGAGACCGAGAGACCGAGAGACCGAGAGACCGAGAGACAGAGAGACAGAGAGACAGAGAGACAGAGAGACAGAGAGACAGAGAGACAGAGAGACAGAGAGACAGAGAGACAGAGAGACAGAGAGACAGAGAGACAGAGACCGAGACAGAGACAGAGACCGAGACAGAGAGACAGAGACCGAGACAGAGAGACAGAGAGACAGAGAGACAGAGACCGAGACAGAGAGACAGAGACCGAGACAGAGAGACAGAGAGACAGAGAGACAGAGAGACAGAGAGACAGAGAGACAGAGAGACAGAGAGACAGAGAGACAGAGAGACAGAGAGACAGAGAGACAGAGAGACAGAGACCGAGAAACAGAGAGACAGAGAGACAGAGAGACAGAGACCGAGAAACAGAGAGACAGAGACCGAGACAGAGAGACAGAGAGACAGAGAGACAGAGAGACAGAGAGACAGAGAGACAGAGAGACAGAGAGACAGAGAGACAGAGAGACAGAGAGACAGAGAGACAGAGAGACAGAGAGACAGAGAGACAGAGAGCGAGACAGAGAGACAGAGAGACAGAGAGACCGAGAGACCGAGAGACCGAGACAGAGAGACCGAGAGACAGAGAGACAGAGAGACAGAGAGACAGAGAGACAGAGAGACAGAGAGACAGAGAGACAGAGAGACAGAGAGACAGAGAGACAGAGAGACAGAGAGACAGAGACCGAGACAGAGAGACAGAGAGACAGAGAGACAGAGACAGAGAGACCGAGACCGAGACAGAGAGACCGAGACCGAGACAGAGAGACAGAGAGACAGAGAGACCGAGACCGAGACAGAGAGACCGAGACCGAGACCGAGACCGAGACCGAGAGACCGAGAGACCGAGAGACCGAGAGACCGAGAGACCGAGAGACCGAGAGACAGAGAGACAGAGAGACAGAGAGACAGAGAGACAGAGAGACAGAGAGACAGAGAGACAGAGAGACAGAGAGACAGAGAGACAGAGAGACAGAGAGACAGAGAGACCGAGACAGAGAGACAGAGACCGAGACAGAGAGACAGAGAGACAGAGAGACAGAGAGACAGAGAGACAGAGAGACAGAGAGACAGAGAGACAGAGAGACAGAGAGACAGAGAGACAGAGAGACAGAGAGACAGAGAGACAGAGAGACAGAGAGACAGAGAGACAGAGACCGAGAAACAGAGAGACAGAGAGACAGAGAGACAGAGACCGAGACCGAGACAGAGAGACAGAGAGACAGAGAGACAGAGAGACAGAGAGACAGAGAGACAGAGAGACAGAGAGACAGAGAGACAGAGAGACAGAGAGACAGAGAGACAGAGAGACAGAGAGCGAGACAGAGAGACAGAGAGCGAGACAGAGAGACAGAGAGACAGAGAGACCGAGAGACCGAGACAGAGAGACAGAGAGACAGAGAGACAGAGAGACAGAGAGACAGAGAGACAGAGAGACAGAGAGACAGAGAGACAGAGAGACAGAGAGACAGAGAGACAGAGACCGAGACAGAGAGACAGAGAGACAGAGACAGAGAGACCGAGACCGAGACAGAGAGACCGAGACCGAGACAGAGAGACAGAGAGACAGAGAGACAGAGAGACAGAGAGACAGAGAGACAGAGAGACAGAGAGACAGAGAGAAAGAGAGACAGAGACCGAGAAACAGAGAGACAGAGAGACAGAGACCGAGAAACAGAGAGACAGAGACCGAGACAGAGAGACAGAGAGACAGAGAGACAGAGAGACAGAGAGACAGAGAGACAGAGAGACAGAGAGACAGAGAGACAGAGAGACAGAGAGACAGAGAGACAGAGAGACAGAGAGACAGAGAGACAGAGAGCGAGACAGAGAGACAGAGAGCGAGACAGAGAGACAGAGAGCGAGACAGAGAGACCGAGAGACCGAGAGACCGAGACAGAGAGACAGAGAGACAGAGAGACAGAGAGACAGAGAGACAGAGAGACAGAGAGACAGAGAGACAGAGAGACAGAGAGACAGAGAGACAGAGAGACAGAGAGACAGAGAGACAGAGAGACAGAGAGACAGAGAGACAGAGAGACAGAGAGACAGAGACCGAGACAGAGAGACAGAGAGACAGAGAGACAGAGACAGAGAGACCGAGACCGAGACAGAGAGACAGAGAGACAGAGAGACCGAGACAGAGAGACAGAGAGACAGAGAGACCGAGACCGAGACAGAGAGACCGAGACCGAGAGACCGAGAGACCGAGAGACCGAGAGACCGAGAGACCGAGAGACCGAGAGACCGAGAGACAGAGAGACAGAGAGACAGAGAGACCGAGAGACCGAGAGACCGAGAGACCGAGAGACCGAGAGACAGAGAGACAGAGAGACCGAGACCGAGACAGAGAGACCGAGACCGAGACCGAGAGACCGAGAGACCGAGAGACCGAGAGACCGAGAGACCGAGAGACCGAGAGACCGAGAGACCGAGAGACAGAGAGACCGAGACCGAGACAGAGAGACCGAGACCGAGACAGAGAGACCGAGACCGAGAGACCGAGAGACCGAGAGACCGAGAGACCGAGAGACCGAGAGACCGAGAGACCGAGAGACCGAGAGACCGAGAGACCGAGAGACCGAGAGACCGAGAGACCGAGAGACCGAGAGACCGAGAGACCGAGAGACCGAGAGACCGAGAGACAGAGAGACAGAGAGACAGAGAGACAGAGAGACAGAGAGACAGAGAGACAGAGAGACAGAGAGACAGAGAGACCGAGAGACCGAGAGACCGAGAGACCGAGAGACAGAGAGACAGAGAGACAGAGAGACAGAGAGACAGAGAGACCGAGAGACCGAGAGACAGAGAGACAGAGAGACAGAGAGACAGAGAGACAGAGAGACCGAGAGACCGAGAGACCGAGAGACCGAGAGACCGAGAGACAGAGAGACAGAGAGACAGAGAGACCGAGAGACAGAGAGACAGAGAGACAGAGAGACAGAGAGACAGAGAGACAGAGACCGAGACAGAGAGACAGAGACCGAGACAGAGAGACAGAGACCGAGACAGAGAGACAGAGACCGAGACAGAGAGACAGAGACCGAGACAGAGAGACAGAGACCGAGACAGAGTGACAGAGACCGAGACAGAGTGACAGAGACCGAGACAGAGAGACAGAGACCGAGACAGAGAGACAGAGACCGAGACAGAGTGACAGAGACCGAGACAGAGTGACAGAGACCGTGACAGAGAGACAGAGACCGTGACAGAGAGACAGAGAGACAGAGAGACAGAGAGACAGAGAGACAGAGAGACCGAGAGACAGAGACCGAGAGACCGAGACCGAGACCGAGACCGAGACCGAGACCGAGACCGAGACCGAGACCGAGACCGAGACCGAGACCGAGACCGAGACCGAGACCGAGACCGAGACCGAGACCGAGAGACAGAGACCGAGACCGAGACAGAGAGACAGAGAGACAGAGACCGAGACAGAGAGACAGAGAGACAGAGACCGAGACAGAGAGACAGAGAGACAGAGACCGAGAGACCGAGAGACCGAGAGACCGAGAGACCGAGAGACCGAGAGACCGAGAGACCGAGAGACCGAGAGACCGAGAGACCGAGAGACCGAGAGACAGAGAGACAGAGAGACAGAGAGACAGAGAGACAGAGAGACCGAGAGACCGAGAGACCGAGAGACAGAGAGACAGAGAGACCGAGACCGAGACAGAGAGACCGAGACCGAGACCGAGAGACCGAGAGACCGAGAGACCGAGAGACCGAGAGACCGAGAGACAGAGAGACAGAGAGACAGAGAGACCGAGAGACCGAGAGACCGAGAGACCGAGAGACCGAGAGACAGAGAGACAGAGAGACAGAGACCGAGACAGAGAGACAGAGACCGAGACAGAGAGACAGAGACCGAGACAGAGAGACAGAGACCGAGACAGAGAGACAGAGACCGAGACAGAGTGACAGAGACCGAGACAGAGTGACAGAGACCGAGACAGAGTGACAGAGACCGAGACAGAGAGACAGAGACCGAGACAGAGAGACAGAGACCGAGACAGAGTGACAGAGACCGAGACAGAGTGACAGAGACCGTGACAGAGAGACAGAGACCGAGAGACAGAGACCGAGAGACAGAGACCGAGAGACAGAGACAGAGACCGAGAGACCGAGAGACCGAGAGACCGAGACCGAGACCGAGACCGAGACCGAGACCGAGACCGAGACCGAGACCGAGACCGAGACCGAGACCGAGACCGAGACCGAGACCGAGACCGAGACCGAGACCGAGAGACAGAGACCGAGACAGAGAGACAGAGACCGAGACAGAGAGACAGAGAGACAGAGACCGAGACAGAGAGACAGAGAGACAGAGACCGAGACAGAGAGACAGAGACCGAGACAGAGAGACAGAGACCGAGACAGAGAGACAGAGACCGAGACAGAGAGACAGAGACCGAGACAGAGAGACAGAGAGACAGAGACCGAGACAGAGAGACAGAGACCGAGACAGAGAGACAGAGACCGAGACAGAGAGACCGAGACAGAGAGACAGAGACCGAGACAGAGAGACAGAGACCGAGACAGAGAGACAGAGAGACCGAGACAGAGAGACAGAGAGACAGAGAGACAGAGAGACAGAGAGACAGAGAGACAGAGAGACAGAGAGACAGAGAGACAGAGACCGAGACAGAGAGACAGAGACCGAGACAGAGAGACAGAGACCGAGACAGAGAGACAGAGACCGAGACAGAGAGACAGAGAGACAGAGAGACAGAGAGACAGAGAGACAGAGAGACAGAGAGACAGAGAGACAGAGAGACAGAGAGACAGAGAGACAGAGACCGAGACAGACAGACAGAGAGACAGAGACCGAGACAGACAGACAGAGAGACAGAGACCGAGACAGACAGACAGAGAGACAGAGACCGAGACAGAGAGACAGAGAGACAGAGACCGAGACAGAGAGACCGAGACCGAGACAGAGAGACCGAGACAGAGAGACCGAGACAGAGAGACCGAGAGACCGAGAGACCGAGAGACCGAGAGACCGAGAGACCGAGACCGAGAGACCGAGAGACCGAGAGACCGAGAGACCGAGAGACCGAGAGACCGAGAGACCGAGAGACCGAGAGACCGAGAGACCGAGAGACCGAGAGACCGAGACCGAGACCGAGTCAGAGACAGAGACAGAGACAGAGACCGAGACAGAGAGACAGAGAGACAGAGAGACAGAGACCCAGAGAGACAGAGAGACAGAGAGACAGAGAGACAGAGAGACAGAGAGACAGAGACCCAGAGAGACAGAGACCCAGAGAGACAGAGACCCAGAGAGACAGAGAGACAGAGACCCAGAGAGACAGAGAGACAGAGAGACAGAGAGACAGAGAGACAGAGAGACAGAGAGACAGAGAGACAGAGAGACAGAGAGACAGAGAGACAGAGAGACAGAGACCCCGAGACACAGAGAGACAGAGAGACAGAGAGACAGAGAGACAGAGAGACAGAGAGACAGAGACCCAGAGAGACAGAGAGACAGAGAGACAGAGAGACAGAGAGACAGAGAGACAGAGAGACAGAGAGACAGAGAGACAGAGAGACAGAGAGACAGAGAGACAGAGAGACAGAGAGACAGAGAGACAGAGAGACCGAGCGACCGAGCGACCGAGAGACCGAGAGACCGAGAGACCGAGAGACCGAGAGACCGAGAGACCGAGAGACCGAGAGACCGAGAGACCGAGAGACCGAGAGACAGAGAGACAGAGAGACAGAGAGACAGAGACCCAGAGACCCAGAGAGACAGAGAGACAGAGAGACAGAGAGACAGAGAGACAGAGACCCAGAGAGACAGAGAGACAGAGAGACAGAGAGACAGAGAGACAGAGAGACAGAGAGACAGAGAGACAGAGAGACAGAGAGACAGAGAGACAGAGAGACAGAGACCCAGAGAGACAGAGAGACAGAGAGACAGAGAGACAGAGAGACAGAGAGACAGAGAGACAGAGAGACAGAGACCCAGAGAGACAGAGAGACAGAGAGACAGAGAGACAGAGACCCAGAGACCCAGAGAGACAGAGAGACAGAGAGACAGAGACCCAGAGAGACAGAGAGACAGAGAGACAGAGAGACAGAGACCCAGAGACCCAGAGAGACAGAGAGACAGAGAGACAGAGAGACAGAGAGACAGAGAGACAGAGAGACAGAGAGACAGAGAGACAGAGAGACAGAGAGACCGAGACAGAGAGACAGAGAGACAGAGAGACAGAGAGACAGAGACCCAGAGAGACAGAGAGACAGAGAGACAGAGAGACAGAGAGACAGAGAGACAGAGACCCAGAGAGACAGAGAGACAGAGACCCAGAGAGACAGAGACCCAGAGAGACAGAGACCCAGAGAGACAGAGACCCAGAGAGACAGAGAGACAGAGACCCAGAGAGACAGAGAGACAGAGAGACAGAGAGACAGAGAGACAGAGACCCAGAGAGACAGAGAGACAGAGAGACAGAGAGACAGAGAGACAGAGAGACAGAGAGACAGAGAGACAGAGAGACAGAGACCCAGAGAGACAGAGACCCAGAGAGACAGAGAGACAGAGAGACAGAGAGACAGAGAGACAGAGAGACAGAGAGACAGAGAGACAGAGAGACAGAGAGACCGAGAGACCGAGAGACCGAGACAGAGAGACAGAGAGACAGAGAGACAGAGAGACAGAGACCCAGAGAGACAGAGAGACAGAGACCCAGAGAGACAGAGAGGCAGAGAGACAGAGAGACAGAGAGACAAAGACCCAGAGAGACAGAGAGACAGAGAGACAGAGAGACAGAGACCCAGAGAGACAGAGAGACAGAGAGACAGAGAGACAGAGAGACAGAGAGACAGAGAGACAGAGAGACAGAGAGACAGAGAGACAGAGAGACAGAGACCCAGAGAGACAGAGACCCAGAGAGACAGAGAGACAGAGACCCAGAGAGACAGAGACCCAGAGAGACAGAGAGACAGAGACCCAGAGACCCAGAGAGACAGAGAGACAGAGAGACAGAGAGACAGAGAGACAGAGAGACCCAGAGAGACTGAGAGACTGAGAGACTGAGAGACTGAGAGACAGAGAGACAGAGAGACAGAGAGACAGAGAGACAGAGAGACAGAGAGACAGAGAGACAGAGAGACAGAGAGACAGAGAGACAGAGAGACAGAGAGACAGAGAGACAGAGAGACAGAGAGACAGAGAGACAGAGAGACAGAGAGACAGAGAGACAGAGAGACAGAGAGACAGAGACCCAGAGAGACAGAGAGACAGAGAGACAGAGAGACAGAGAGACAGAGAGACAGAGAGACAGAGAGACAGAGAGACAGAGAGACAGAGAGACAGAGAGACAGAGAGCGAGACAGAGAGACAGAGAGCGAGACAGAGAGACAGAGAGACAGAGAGACCGAGAGACCGAGACCCAGAGAGACAGAGACCCAGAGACCCAGAGACCCAGAGACCCAGAGACCCAGAGAGACAGAGAGACAGAGAGACAGAGAGACAGAGAGACAGAGAGACAGAGAGACAGAGAGACAGAGAGACAGAGAGACAGAGAGACAGAGAGACAGAGAGACAGAGAGACAGAGAGACAGAGAGACCGAGAGACCGAGAGACCGAGAGACCGAGAGACCGAGAGACCGAGAGACCGAGAGACAGAGAGACAGAGAGACCGAGAGACAGAGACAGAGACAGAGACAGAGACCGAGACAGAGAGACAGAGAGACAGAGAGACAGAGAGCGAGACAGAGAGACAGAGAGACAGAGAGACCGAGAGACCGAGACCCAGAGAGACAGAGACCCAGAGACCCAGAGACCCAGAGACCCAGAGACCCAGAGAGACAGAGAGACAGAGAGACAGAGAGACAGAGAGACAGAGAGACAGAGAGACAGAGAGACAGAGAGACAGAGAGACAGAGAGACAGAGAGACAGAGAGACAGAGAGACAGAGAGACCGAGAGACCGAGAGACCGAGAGACCGAGAGACCGAGAGACCGAGAGACCGAGAGACAGAGAGACAGAGAGACCGAGAGACAGAGACAGAGACAGAGACAGAGACCGAGACAGAGAGACAGAGAGACAGAGAGACAGAGAGACAGAGAGACAGAGAGACAGAGAGACAGAGACCCAGAGAGACAGAGACCCAGAGAGACAGAGACCCAGAGAGACAGAGACCCAGAGAGACAGAGACCCAGAGAGACCGAGAGACCGAGAGACCGAGAGACCGAGAGACAGAGAGACCGAGAGACCGAGAGACCGAGAGACAGAGACAGAGACAGAGACAGAGACCGAGACAGAGAGACAGAGAGACAGAGAGACAGAGAGACAGAGAGACAGAGAGACAGAGAGACAGAGAGACAGAGAGACAGAGAGACAGAGACCCAGAGAGACAGAGACCCAGAGAGACAGAGAGACAGAGAGACAGAGAGACAGAGAGACAGAGAGACAGAGAGACAGAGAGACAGAGAGACAGAGAGACAGAGAGACAGAGAGACAGAGAGACAGAGAGACAGAGAGACAGAGAGACAGAGAGACAGAGAGACCGAGAGACCGAGACAGAGAGACAGAGAGACAGAGAGACAGAGAGACAGAGAGACAGAGAGACAGAGACCCAGAGAGACAGAGAGACAGAGACCCAGAGAGACAGAGAGACAGAGAGACAGAGACCCAGAGAGACAGAGAGACAGAGAGACAGAGAGACAGAGAGACAGAGAGACAGAGAGACAGAGAGACAGAGAGACAGAGAGACAGAGAGACAGAGAGACAGAGAGACAGAGAGACAGAGAGACAGAGAGACCGAGAGACCGAGAGACCGAGAGACCGAGAGACCGAGAGACAGAGAGACCGAGAGACAGAGACAGAGACAGAGACAGAGACCGAGACAGAGAGACAGAGAGACAGAGAGACAGAGAGACAGAGAGACAGAGAGACAGAGAGACAGAGAGACAGAGACCCAGAGAGACAGAGACCCAGAGAGACAGAGACCCAGAGAGACAGAGAGACAGAGAGACAGAGAGACAGAGAGACAGAGAAACAGAGAGACAGAGAGACAGAGAGACAGAGAGACAGAGAGACAGAGAGACAGAGAGACAGAGAGACAGAGAGACCGAGAGACCGAGAGACCGAGAGACCGAGACAGAGAGACAGAGAGACAGAGAGACAGAGAGACAGAGAGACAGAGACCCAGAGAGACAGAGAGACAGAGACCCAGAGAGACAGAGAGACAGAGAGACAGAGACCCAGAGAGACAGAGAGACAGAGAGACAGAGAGACAGAGAGACAGAGACCCAGAGAGACAGAGACCCAGAGAGACAGAGACCCAGAGAGACAGAGAGACAGAGAGACAGAGACCCAGAGACCCAGAGAGACAGAGAGACAGAGACCCAGAGAGACAGAGAGACAGAGACCCAGAGAGACAGAGAGACAGAGAGACAGAGAGACAGAGAGACAGAGAGACAGAGAGACAGAGAGACAGAGAGACAGAGAGACAGAGAGACAGAGAGACAGAGAGACAGAGACCCAGAGAGACAGAGAGACAGAGACAGAGAGACAGAGAGACAGAGAGACAGAGAGACAGAGAGACAGAGAGACAGAGAGACAGAGAGACAGAGAGACAGAGAGACAGAGACCCAGAGAGACAGAGAGACAGAGAGACAGAGAGACAGAGACCCAGAGACCCAGAGACCCAGAGAGACAGAGAGACAGAGAGCCAGAGACCCAGAGAGACAGAGACCCAGAGAGACAGAGACCCAGAGAGACAGAGACCCAGAGAGACAGAGAGACAGAGAGACAGAGAGACAGAGAGACAGAGAGACAGAGAGACAGAGAGACAGAGAGACAGAGAGACAGAGAGACCGAGAGACCGAGAGACCGAGAGACCGAGAGACAGAGAGACCGAGAGACAGAGACCCAGAGAGACAGAGACCCAGAGAGACAGAGACCCAGAGAGACAGAGAGACAGAGAGACAGAGACCCAGAGAGACAGAGAGACAGAGAGACAGAGAGACAGAGACCCAGAGAGACAGAGACCCAGAGAGACAGAGAGACAGAGACCCAGAGAGACAGAGAGACAGAGAGACAGAGACCCAGAGAGACAGAGACCCAGAGAGACAGAGAGACAGAGACCCAGAGAGACAGAGAGACAGAGAGACAGAGAGACAGAGACCCAGAGAGACAGAGACCCAGAGAGACAGAGAGACAGAGAGACAGAGACCCAGAGAGACAGAGACCCAGAGAGACAGAGACCCAGAGACCCAGAGACCCAGAGACCCAGAGAGACAGAGACCCAGAGAGACAGAGACCCAGAGAGACAGAGAGACAGAGAGACAGAGACCCAGAGAGACAGAGACCCAGAGAGACAGAGACCCAGAGAGACAGAGAGACAGAGACCCAGAGAGACAGAGACCCAGAGAGACAGAGAGACCCAGAGACAAAGAGAGACCCAGAGAGACAGAGAGACCCAGAGAGACAGAGAGACAGAGACCCAGAGAGACAGAGAGACAGAGAGACAGAGAGACAGAGAGACAGAGAGACAGAGAGACAGAGAGACAGAGACCCAGAGAGACAGAGACCCAGAGAGACCGAGAGACAGAGAGACCGAGAGACAGAGAGACCGAGAGACAGAGACCCAGAGAGACAGAGACCCAGAGAGACAGAGACCCAGAGAGACAGAGACCCAGAGAGACAGAGACCCAGAGAGACAGAGAGACAGAGAGACAGAGAGACAGAGAGACAGAGAGACAGAGACCCAGAGAGACAGAGACCCAGAGAGACCGAGAGACAGAGAGACCGAGAGACAGAGAGACCGAGAGACAGAGAGACCGAGAGACAGAGACCCAGAGAGACAGAGAGACAGAGAGACAGAGACCCAGAGAGACCCAGAGAGACCCAGAGAGACCCAGAGAGACCCAGAGAGACCCAGAGACCCAGAGAGACCCAGAGAGACAGAGAGACCCAGAGACCCAGAGAGACCCAGAGAGACAGAGAGACCCAGAGAGACAGAGAGACCCAGAGAGACAGAGAGACAGAGACCCAGAGACCCAGAGAGACAGAGACCCAGAGAGACAGAGAGACAGAGACCCAGAGAGACAGAGAGACAGAGAGACAGAGAGACAGAGAGACAGAGAGACAGAGAGACAGAGACCGAGACAGAGAGACAGAGAGACAGAGAGACAGAGAGACAGAGAGACAGAGACCGAGACAGAGAGACAGAGAGACAGAGAGACAGAGACCCAGAGAGACAGAGAGACAGAGACCCAGAGAGACAGAGACCCAGAGAGACAGAGAGACAGAGAGACAGAGAGACAGAGAGACAGAGAGACAGAGAGACAGAGAGACAGAGACCCAGAGAGACAGAGAGACAGAGAGACAGAGAGACAGAGAGACAGAGAGACAGAGAGACAGAGAGACAGAGAGACAGAGACCCAGAGAGACAGAGAGACAGAGAGACAGAGACCCAGAGAGACAGAGACCCAGAGCGACCGAGAGACCGAGAGACCGAGAGACCGAGAGACCGAGAGACCGAGAGACCGAGAGACCGAGAGACCGAGAGACCGAGAGACCGAGAGACCGAGAGACCGAGAGACCGAGAGACCGAGAGACCGAGAGACCGAGAGACCGAGAGACCGAGAGACAGAGAGACAGAGAGACAGAGAGACAGAGACCCAGAGACCCAGAGACCCAGAGACCCAGAGACCCAGAGAGACAGAGAGACAGAGACCCAGAGAGACAGAGAGACAGAGAGACAGAGACCCAGAGAGACAGAGAGACAGAGACCCAGAGAGACAGAGACCCAGAGAGACAGAGAGACAGAGACCCAGAGAGACAGAGAGACAGAGACCCAGAGAGACAGAGACCCAGAGAGACAGAGAGACAGAGAGACAGAGAGACAGAGAGACAGAGAGACAGAGAGACAGAGACCCAGAGAGACAGAGACCCAGAGAGACAGAGACCCAGAGAGACAGAGACCCAGAGAGACAGAGAGACAGAGAGACAGAGAGACAGAGAGACAGAGAGACAGAGAGACAGAGAGACAGAGAGACAGAGACCCAGAGAGACAGAGAGACAGAGAGACAGAGAGACAGAGAGACAGAGACCCAGAGAGACAGAGAGACAGAGAGACAGAGAGACAGAGAGACAGAGAGACAGAGAGACAGAGAGACAGAGACCCAGAGACCCAGAGACCCAGAGAGACAGAGAGACAGAGAGACAGAGAGACAGAGAGACAGAGAGACAGAGAGACAGAGAGACAGAGAGACAGAGAGACAGAGAGCCAGAGAGCCAGAGAGACAGAGACCCAGAGAGACAGAGGCCCAGAGAGACAGAGGCCCAGAGAGACAGAGACCCAGAGAGACAGAGACCCAGAGAGACAGAGACCCAGAGAGACAGAGACCCAGAGAGACAGAGAGACAGAGACCCAGAGAGACAGAGAGACAGAGAGACAGAGACCCAGAGAGACAGAGAGACAGAGACCCAGAGAGACAGAGACCCAGAGAGACAGAGAGACAGAGACCCAGAGAGACAGAGAGACAGAGAGACAGAGAGACAGAGAGACAGAGAGACAGAGAGACAGAGAGACAGAGAGACAGAGACCCAGAGAGACAGAGAGACAGAGACCCAGAGAGACAGAGACCCAGAGAGACAGAGACCCAGAGAGACCGAGAGACAGAGACCCAGAGACCCAGAGACCCAGAGAGACCGAGAGACAGAGACCCAGAGAGACCGAGAGACAGAGACCCAGAGAGACCGAGAGACAGAGACCCAGAGAGACAGAGACCCAGAGAGACAGAGACCCAGAGAGACAGAGACCCAGAGAGACAGAGACCCAGAGAGACCGAGAGACAGAGACCCAGAGAGACCGAGAGACAGAGACCCAGAGAGACCGAGAGACAGAGACCGAGACCGAGACAGAGAGACAGAGACCCAGAGAGACAGAGACCCAGAGAGACAGAGACCCAGAGAGACCGAGAGACAGAGACCCAGAGAGACCGAGAGACAGAGACCCAGAGAGACCGAGAGACAGAGACCCAGAGAGACCGAGACAGAGAGACAGAGAGACCGAGAGACAGAGACCCAGAGAGACCGAGAGACAGAGACCGAGACCGAGACAGAGAGACAGAGAGACAGAGAGACAGAGACCCAGAGAGACAGAGACCCAGAGAGACCGAGAGACAGAGACCCAGAGAGACCGAGAGACAGAGACCCAGAGAGACCGAGAGACAGAGACCCAGAGAGACAGAGACCCAGAGAGACAGAGACCCAGAGAGACAGAGACCCAGAGAGACAGAGACCCAGAGAGACAGAGACCCAGAGAGACAGAGACCCAGAGAGACCGAGAGACAGAGACCCAGAGAGACCGAGAGACAGAGACCCAGAGAGACCGAGAGACAGAGACCGAGACCGAGACAGAGAGACCGAGACCCAGAGAGACAGAGACCCAGAGAGACAGAGACCCAGAGAGACAGAGACCCAGAGAGACCGAGAGACAGAGACCCAGAGAGACCGAGAGACAGAGACCCAGAGAGACCGAGAGACAGAGACCCAGAGAGACCGAGACAGAGAGACAGAGAGACCGAGAGACAGAGACCCAGAGAGACCGAGAGACAGAGACCGAGACCGAGACCGAGAGACAGAGACCCAGAGAGACAGAGACCCAGAGAGACAGAGACCCAGAGAGACAGAGACCCAGAGAGACAGAGACCCAGAGAGACCGAGAGACAGAGAGACAGAGAGACAGAGAGACAGAGACCCAGAGAGACCGAGAGACAGAGACCCAGAGAGACCGAGAGACAGAGAGACAGAGACCCAGAGAGACAGAGACCCAGAGAGACAGAGACCCAGAGAGACCGAGAGACAGAGACCCAGAGACCCAGAGACCCAGAGAGACCGAGAGACAGAGACCCAGAGAGACCGAGAGACAGAGACCCAGAGAGACCGAGAGACAGAGACCCAGAGAGACAGAGACCCAGAGAGACAGAGACCCAGAGAGACAGAGACCCAGAGAGACCGAGAGACAGAGACCCAGAGAGACCGAGAGACAGAGACCCAGAGAGACCGAGACAGAGAGACAGAGAGACCGAGAGACAGAGACCCAGAGAGACCGAGAGACAGAGACCGAGACCGAGACAGAGAGACAGAGAGACAGAGAGACAGAGACCCAGAGAGACAGAGACCCAGAGAGACAGAGACCCAGAGAGACCGAGAGACAGAGACCCAGAGAGACCGAGAGACAGAGACCCAGAGAGACCGAGAGACAGAGACCCAGAGAGACCGAGACAGAGAGACAGAGACCCAGAGAGACAGAGACCCAGAGAGACAGAGACCCAGAGAGACAGAGACCCAGAGAGACAGAGACCCAGAGAGACCGAGAGACAGAGACCCAGAGAGACCGAGAGACAGAGACCCAGAGAGACCGAGAGACAGAGACCGAGACCGAGACAGAGAGACCGAGACAGAGAGACCGAGACCCAGAGAGACAGAGACCCAGAGAGACAGAGACCCAGAGAGACAGAGACCCAGAGAGACCGAGAGACAGAGACCCAGAGAGACCGAGAGACAGAGACCCAGAGAGACCGAGAGACAGAGACCCAGAGAGACCGAGACAGAGAGACAGAGAGACCGAGAGACAGAGACCCAGAGAGACCGAGAGACAGAGACCGAGACCGAGACCGAGAGACAGAGACCCAGAGAGACAGAGACCCAGAGAGACAGAGACCCAGAGAGACAGAGACCCAGAGAGACCGAGAGACAGAGAGACAGAGAGACAGAGAGACAGAGACCCAGAGAGACCGAGAGACAGAGAGACAGAGAGACAGAGAGACAGAGACCCAGAGAGACCGAGAGACAGAGACCCAGAGAGACCGAGAGACAGAGACCCAGAGAGACCGAGACAGAGAGACAGAGAGACCGAGAGACAGAGACCCAGAGAGACCGGGAGACAGAGACCCAGAGAGACAGAGAGACAGAGACCCAGAGAGACAGAGACCCAGAGAGACAGAGACCCAGAGAGACCGAGAGACAGAGACCCAGAGAGACAGAGACCCAGAGACCCAGAGAGACCGAGAGACAGAGACCCAGAGAGACCGAGAGACAGAGACCCAGAGAGACCGAGAGACAGAGACCCAGAGAGACCGAGAGACAGAGACCCAGAGAGACCGAGAGACAGAGACCCAGAGAGACCGAGACAGAGAGACAGAGACCCAGAGAGACCGAGACAGAGAGACAGAGACCCAGAGAGACAGAGACCCAGAGAGACAGAGACCCAGAGAGACAGAGACCCATAGAGACAGAGACCCAGAGAGACAGAGACACAGAGACACAGAGACACAGAGAGACAGAGAGACAGAGAGACAGAGAGACAGAGACACAGAGAGACAGAGAGACAGAGACACAGAGAGACAGAGAGACCGAGAGACAGAGACCCAGAGAGACCGGGAGACAGAGACCCAGAGAGACAGAGAGACAGAGACCCAGAGAGACAGAGACCCAGAGAGACAGAGACCCAGAGAGACCGAGAGACAGAGACCCAGAGAGACAGAGACCCAGAGACCCAGAGAGACCGAGAGACAGAGACCCAGAGAGACCGAGAGACAGAGACCCAGAGAGACCGAGAGACAGAGACCCAGAGAGACCGAGAGACAGAGACCCAGAGAGACCGAGAGACAGAGACCCAGAGAGACCGAGACAGAGAGACAGAGACCCAGAGAGACCGAGACAGAGAGACAGAGACCCAGAGAGACAGAGACCCAGAGAGACAGAGACCCAGAGAGACAGAGACCCAGAGAGACAGAGACCCAGAGAGACAGAGACACAGAGACACAGAGAGACAGAGAGACAGAGAGACAGAGAGACAGAGACACAGAGAGACAGAGAGACAGAGACACAGAGAGACAGAGAGACAGAGACACAGAGAGACAGAGAGACAGAGAGACAGAGAGACAGAGACACAGAGAGACAGAGACACAGAGAGACAGAGACACAGAGACACAGAGACACAGAGAGACAGAGACACAGAGAGACCCAGAGAGACAGAGAGACAGAGAGACAGAGAGACAGAGAGACAGAGAGACAGAGAGACAGAGAGACAGAGAGACCGAGAGACCGAGAGACCGAGAGACCGAGAGACCGAGAGACCGAGAGACCGAGAGACCGAGAGACAGAGACCCAGAGAGACAGAGAGACAGAGAGACAGAGAGACAGAGAGACAGAGAGACAGAGAGACAGAGAGACAGAGAGACAGAGAGACAGAGAGACAGAGAGACAGAGACCCAGAGAGACCGAGAGACAGAGACCCAGAGAGACCGAGAGACAGAGACCCAGAGAGACCGAGAGACAGAGACCCAGAGAGACCGAGAGACAGAGACCCAGAGAGACCGAGACCCAGAGAGACAGAGACCCAGAGAGACAGAGACCCAGAGAGACAGAGACCCAGAGAGACACAGAGAGACAGAGAGACACAGAGAGACAGAGAGACCCAGAGAGACAGAGAGAGACAGAGAGACAGAGAGACAGAGAGACAGAGAGACAGAGAGACAGAGAGACAGAGAGACAGAGAGACAGAGAGACAGAGAGACAGAGAGACAGAGAGACAGAGAGACAGAGACACAGAGAGACAGAGAGACCCAGAGAGACAGAGAGACAGAGAGACAGAGAGACAGAGAGACAGAGAGACAGAGAGACAGAGAGACAGAGAGACAGAGAGACAGAGAGACAGAGAGACAGAGAGACAGAGAGACAGAGAGACAGAGAGACAGAGAGACAGAGAGACAGAGAGACAGAGAGACAGAGAGACAGAGAGACTGAGAGACTGAGAGACTGAGAGACTGAGAGACTGAGAGACTGAGAGACTGAGAGACTGAGAGACTGAGAGACTGAGAGACTGAGAGACTGAGAGACTGAGAGACTGAGAGACTGAGAGACTGAGAGACTGAGAGACTGAGAGACTGAGAGACTGAGAGACTGAGAGACTGAGAGACCGAGAGACCGAGAGACCGAGAGACCGAGAGACCGAGAGACCGAGAGACCGAGAGACCGAGAGACCGAGAGACCGAGACCCAGAGAGACAGAGAGACAGAGAGACAGAGAGACAGAGAGACAGAGAGACAGAGAGACAGAGAGACAGAGAGACAGAGAGACAGAGACACAGAGAGACCGAGACAGAGAGACAGAGAGACAGAGAGACAGAGAGACAGAGAGACAGAGAGACAGAGAGACAGAGAGACAGAGAGACAGAGAGACAGAGAGACAGAGAGACCGAGAGACAGAGACCCAGAGAGACCGAGAGACAGAGACCCAGAGAGACAGAGAGACAGAGAGACAGAGAGACCGAGACAGAGAGACAGAGAGACAGAGAGACAGAGAGACAGAGAGACAGAGAGACAGAGAGACAGAGAGACAGAGAGACAGAGAGACAGAGACCCAGAGAGACAGAGAGACAGAGAGACAGAGAGACAGAGAGACAGAGAGACAGAGAGACAGAGAGACAGAGAGACAGAGAGACAGAGAGACAGAGAGACAGAGAGACCGAGAGACCGAGAGACAGAGAGACAGAGAGACAGAGAGACCGAGAGACCGAGAGACCGAGACCCAGAGAGACCGAGAGACAGAGACCCAGAGAGACCGAGAGACAGAGACCCAGAGAGACCGAGAGACAGAGACCCAGAGAGACCGAGAGACAGAGACCCAGAGAGACCGAGAGACAGAGACCCAGAGAGACCGAGAGACAGAGAGACAGAGACCCAGAGAGACCGAGACAGAGAGACAGAGAGACAGAGAGACAGAGAGACAGAGAGACAGAGAGACAGAGAGACAGAGAGACAGAGAGACAGAGAGACAGAGAGACAGAGAGACAGAGAGACCGAGAGACCGAGAGACCGAGAGACAGAGAGACCGAGAGACAGAGAGACCGAGAGACAGAGACCCAGAGAGACCGAGAGACAGAGACCCAGAGAGACCGAGACAGAGAGACAGAGACCCAGAGAGAC
>NC_054478.1:6498647-6516147 GCF_017639515.1 Carcharodon carcharias | reverse complement strand
ACAGAGAGACAGAGAGACAGAGAGACAGAGAGACAGAGAGACAGAGAGACAGAGACACAGAGAGACAGAGAGACAGAGAGACAGAGAGACAGAGAGACAGAGAGACAGAGACACAGAGAGACAGAGACACAGAGAGACAGAGACACAGAGAGACAGAGAGACAGAGAGACAGAGAGACAGAGAGACAGAGAGACAGAGAGACAGAGAGACAGAGAGACAGAGAGACAGAGAGACCGAGAGACCGAGAGACCGAGAGACCGAGAGACCGAGAGACCGAGAGACCGAGAGACCGAGAGACCGAGAGACAGAGACCCAGAGAGACCGAGACAGAGAGACAGAGACCCAGAGAGACCGAGACAGAGAGACAGAGAGACAGAGAGACAGAGAGACAGAGAGACAGAGAGACAGAGAGACAGAGAGACAGAGAGACAGAGAGACAGAGAGACAGAGAGACAGAGAGACAGAGAGACAGAGAGACCGAGAGACCGAGAGACCGAGAGACCGAGAGACAGAGAGACAGAGAGACAGAGAGACAGAGAGACAGAGAGACCGAGAGACCGAGAGACAGAGACCCAGAGAGACCGAGAGACAGAGACCCAGAGAGACCGAGACAGAGAGACAGAGACCCAGAGAGACCGAGACAGAGAGACAGAGAGACAGAGAGACAGAGAGACAGAGAGACAGAGAGACAGAGAGACAGAGACCCCGAGAGACAGAGAGACCGAGACAGAGAGACAGAGAGACCGAGAGACAGAGACCCAGAGAGACCGAGACAGAGAGACAGAGACCCAGAGAGACCGAGACAGAGAGACAGAGAGACAGAGAGACAGAGAGACAGAGAGACAGAGAGACAGAGAGACAGAGAGACAGAGAGACAGAGAGACAGAGAGACAGAGAGACAGAGACCCCGAGAGACAGAGAGACAGAGAGACAGAGACCCCGAGAGACCGAGAGACAGAGACCCAGAGAGACCGAGACAGAGAGACAGAGACCCAGAGAGACCGAGACAGAGAGACAGAGAGACCGAGAGACAGAGAGACCGAGACAGAGAGACAGAGAGACAGAGAGACCGAGAGACAGAGACCCAGAGAGACCGAGACAGAGAGACAGAGACCCAGAGAGACCGAGACAGAGAGACAGAGAGACAGAGAGACAGAGAGACAGAGAGACAGAGAGACAGAGAGACAGAGAGACAGAGAGACAGAGACCCCGAGAGACAGAGAGACCGAGAGACAGAGACCCCGAGAGACAGAGAGACAGAGACCCAGAGAGACCGAGACAGAGAGACAGAGACCCAGAGAGACCGAGACAGAGAGACAGAGAGACAGAGAGACAGAGAGACAGAGAGACAGAGAGACAGAGAGACAGAGAGACAGAGAGACAGAGAGACAGAGACCCCGAGAGACAGAGAGACCGAGAGACAGAGACCCCGAGAGACAGAGAGACAGAGACCCAGAGAGACCGAGACAGAGAGACAGAGACCCAGAGAGACCGAGACAGAGAGACAGAGAGACCGAGACAGAGAGACAGAGAGACAGAGAGACAGAGAGACAGAGAGACAGAGAGACAGAGAGACAGAGAGACAGAGAGACAGAGAGACAGAGAGACAGAGAGACAGAGAGACCGAGAGACCGAGAGACCCAGAGAGACCGAGAGACCGAGAGACAGAGACCCAGAGAGACCGAGAGACAGAGACCCAGAGAGACCGAGAGACAGAGACCCAGAGAGACCGAGAGACAGAGACCCAGAGAGACCGAGAGACAGAGACCCAGAGAGACCGAGACAGAGAGACAGAGACCCAGAGAGACCGTGACAGAGAGACAGAGAGACCGAGACAGAGAGACAGAGAGACCGAGACAGAGAGACAGAGAGACAGAGAGACAGAGAGACAGTGAGACAGAGAGACAGAGAGACAGAGAGACAGAGAGACAGAGAGACCGAGACCCAGAGAGACCGAGACCCAGAGAGACCGAGACCCAGAGAGACCGAGAGACAGAGACCCAGAGAGACCGAGAGACAGAGACCCAGAGAGACCGAGAGACAGAGACCCAGAGAGACCGAGAGACCGAGAGACCGAGAGACCGAGAGACAGAGAGACCGAGAGAGAGAGACAGAGAGACAGAGAGACAGAGAGACAGAGAGACAGAGAGACAGAGAGACAGAGAGACAGAGAGACAGAGAGACAGAGAGACAGAGAGACAGAGAGACAGAGAGACAGAGAGACCGAGAGACAGAGACCCAGAGACCCAGAGACCCAGAGAGACCGAGAGACCGAGAGACAGAGACCCAGAGAGACCGAGAGACAGAGACCCAGAGAGACCGAGAGACAGAGACCCAGAGAGACCGAGAGACAGAGACCCAGAGAGACCGAGAGACAGAGACCCAGAGAGACCGAGAGACCGAGAGACCGAGAGACCGAGAGACCGAGAGAGAGAGACAGAGAGACAGAGAGACAGAGAGACAGAGAGACAGAGAGACAGAGAGACAGAGAGACAGAGAGACAGAGAGACAGAGAGACAGAGAGACAGAGAGACAGAGAGACAGAGAGACAGAGACCCAGAGACCCAGAGACCCAGAGACCCAGAGACCCAGAGAGACCGAGAGACAGAGACCCAGAGAGACCGAGAGACAGAGACCCAGAGAGACCGAGAGACAGAGACCCAGAGAGACCGAGAGACAGAGACCCAGAGAGACCGAGAGACAGAGACCCAGAGAGACCGAGAGACAGAGACCCAGAGAGACCGAGAGACCGAGAGACCGAGAGACCGAGAGACCGAGAGACCGAGAGACCGAGAGACCGAGAGACCGAGAGACCGAGAGACCGAGAGACCGAGAGACCGAGAGACCGAGAGACCGAGAGACCGAGAGACAGAGAGACAGAGAGACAGAGAGACAGAGAGACCGAGAGACCGAGAGACAGAGACCCAGAGAGACCGAGAGACAGAGACCCAGAGAGACCGAGAGACAGAGACCCAGAGAGACCGAGAGACAGAGACCCAGAGAGACCGAGAGACCGAGAGACCGAGACCCCGAGAGACCGAGAGACCGAGACCCCGAGACCCCGAGAGACCGAGAGACCGAGAGACAGAGACCCAGAGAGACCGAGAGACCGAGAGACCCAGAGAGACCGAGAGACCGAGAGACCCAGAGAGACCGAGAGACCGAGAGACCGAGAGACCGAGAGACCGAGAGACCGAGAGACCGAGAGACCGAGACCCCGAGAGACCGAGAGACCGAGAGACCGAGAGACCGAGACCCCGAGACCCCGAGAGACCGAGAGACCGAGAGACCGAGAGACCGAGAGACCGAGAGACCGAGAGACCGAGAGACCGAGAGACCGAGAGACCGAGAGACCGAGAGACCGAGAGACCGAGAGACCGAGAGACCGAGAGACCGAGAGACCGAGAGACCGAGAGACCGAGAGACCGAGAGACAGAGAGACAGAGAGACAGAGAGACAGAGAGACAGAGAGACAGAGAGACCGAGAGACCGAGAGACAGAGAGACAGAGAGACAGAGAGACAGAGAGACAGAGACCCAGAGAGACCGAGAGACAGAGACCCAGAGAGACCGAGAGACAGAGACCCAGAGAGACCGAGAGACAGAGACCCAGAGAGACCAAGAGACAGAGACCCAGAGAGACCGAGAGACCGAGAGACCGAGAGACCGAGAGACCGAGAGACCGAGACCCCGAGAGACCGAGAGACCGAGACCCCGAGACCCCGAGAGACCGAGAGACCGAGAGACCGAGAGACCGAGAGACCGAGAGACCGAGACCCAGAGAGACCGAGAGACCGAGAGACCCAGAGAGACCGAGAGACCGAGAGACCCAGAGAGACCGAGAGACCGAGAGACCGAGAGACCGAGACCCCGAGAGACCGAGAGACCGAGAGACAGAGACCCAGAGAGACCGAGAGACAGAGAGACAGAGAGACAGAGAGACAGAGAGACAGAGAGACAGAGAGACCGAGAGACAGAGACCCAGAGAGACCGAGAGACCGAGAGACAGAGACCCAGAGAGACCGAGAGACCGAGAGACAGAGACCCAGAGAGACCCAGAGAGACCGAGAGACCGAGAGACCGAGAGACCGAGAGACCGAGAGACCGAGAGACCGAGAGACCGAGAGACCGAGAGACCGAGAGACCGAGAGACCGAGAGACCGAGAGACCGAGAGACCGAGAGACCGAGACCCAGAGAGACCGAGAGACCCAGAGAGACCGAGAGACCGAGACCCCGAGACCCCGAGAGACCGAGAGACCGAGAGACCGAGAGACCGAGAGACCCAGAGAGACCGAGAGACCGAGAGACCGAGACCCCGAGAGACCGAGAGACCGAGACCCCGAGAGACCGAGAGACCGAGAGACCGAGAGACCGAGAGACCGAGAGACCGAGACCCCGAGAGACCGAGACCCCGAGAGACCGAGAGACCGAGAGACCGAGAGACCGAGAGACCGAGAGACCGAGAGACCGAGAGACCGAGAGACCGAGAGACCGAGAGACCGAGAGACCGAGAGACCGAGAGACCGAGACCCAGAGAGACCGAGAGACCCAGAGAGACCGAGAGACCCAGAGAGACCGAGAGACAGAGAGACCGAGAGACAGAGAGACCGAGAGACAGAGAGACAGAGAGACAGAGAGACAGAGAGACAGAGAGACAGAGAGACAGAGACCCAGAGAGACCGAGAGACCGAGAGACCGAGAGACAGAGAGACAGAGACCCAGAGAGACCGAGAGACCGAGAGACCGAGAGACCGAGAGACCGAGAGACCGAGAGACCGAGAGACCGAGAGACCGAGAGACCGAGAGACCGAGAGACCGAGAGACCGAGAGACCCAGAGAGACCGAGAGACCGAGAGACCGAGAGACAGAGACCCAGAGAGACCGAGAGACCGAGAGACCGAGAGACCGAGAGACCGAGAGACAGAGAGACAGAGAGACAGAGAGACAGAGAGACAGAGAGACAGAGAGACAGAGAGACCGAGAGACCGAGAGACCGAGAGACCGAGAGACCGAGAGACCCAGAGACCCAGAGAGACCGAGAGACCGAGAGACAGAGACCCAGAGAGACCGAGAGACCGAGAGACCGAGAGACAGAGACCCAGAGAGACAGAGAGACAGAGACCCAGAGAGACCGAGAGACCGAGAGACAGAGACCCAGAGAGACCGAGAGACCGAGAGACAGAGACCCAGAGAGACCGAGAGACCGAGAGACCGAGAGACCGAGAGACCGAGAGACCGAGAGACCGAGAGACCGAGAGACCGAGAGACCCAGAGAGACCGAGAGACCGAGACCCCGAGACCCCGAGAGACCGAGAGACCGAGAGACCGAGAGACCCAGAGAGACCGAGAGACCGAGAGACCGAGAGACCGAGAGACCGAGAGACCGAGAGACCGAGAGACCGAGAGACCGAGAGACCGAGAGACCGAGAGACCGAGAGACCGAGAGACCGAGAGACCGAGAGACCGAGAGACCGAGACCCAGAGAGACCGAGAGACCCAGAGAGACCGAGAGACCCAGAGAGACCGAGAGACCCAGAGAGACCGAGAGACCGAGAGACCCAGAGAGACCGAGAGACCGAGAGACCGAGAGACCGAGACCCCGAGAGACCGAGAGACCGAGAGACCGAGAGACCGAGAGACCGAGAGACCGAGAGACCGAGAGACCGAGAGACCGAGAGACCGAGAGACCCAGAGACCCAGAGAGACCGAGAGACCGAGAGACCGAGAGACAGAGACCCAGAGAGACCGAGAGACCGAGAGACAGAGAGACCGAGAGACCCAGAGAGACCGAGAGACCGAGAGACCCAGAGAGACCGAGAGACCGAGAGACCCAGAGAGACCGAGAGACCGAGAGACCGAGAGACCGAGACCCCGAGAGACCGAGAGACCGAGACCCCGAGACCCCGAGACCCCGAGAGACCGAGAGACCGAGAGACCGAGAGACCGAGACCCAGAGAGACCGAGAGACCCAGAGAGACCGAGAGACCGAGACCCCGAGAGACCGAGAGACCCAGAGAGACCGAGAGACCGAGAGACCGAGACCCCGAGACCCCGAGAGACCGAGAGACCGAGAGACCGAGAGACCGAGAGACCGAGAGACCGAGAGACCGAGAGACCGAGAGACCGAGAGACCGAGAGACCGAGAGACCCAGAGAGACCGAGAGACCGAGAGACAGAGACCCAGAGAGACCGAGAGACCGAGAGACCGAGAGACCCAGAGAGACCGAGAGACCGAGAGACCGAGAGACCGAGAGACCGAGAGACCGAGACCCCGAGAGACCGAGAGACCGAGAGACCGAGACCCCGAGACCCCGAGAGACCGAGAGACCGAGAGACCGAGAGACCGAGAGACCGAGAGACCGAGAGACCGAGACCCAGAGAGACCGAGAGACCGAGACCCCGAGACCCCGAGAGACCGAGAGACCGAGAGACCGAGAGACCGAGAGACCCAGAGAGACCGAGAGACCGAGAGACCGAGACCCCGAGAGACCGAGAGACCGAGACCCCGAGAGACCGAGAGACCGAGAGACCGAGAGACCGAGAGACCGAGAGACCGAGAGACCGAGAGACCGAGACCCCGAGAGACCGAGAGACAGAGAGACAGAGAGACAGAGAGACAGAGAGACCGAGAGACCGAGAGACCGAGAGACCGAGAGACCCAGAGAGACCGAGAGACCGAGAGACCGAGACCCCGAGAGACCGAGAGACCGAGAGACCGGGAGACCGAGAGACCGAGAGACCGAGAGACCGAGAGACCGAGAGACCGAGAGACCGAGAGACCGAGAGACCGAGAGACCCAGAGAGACCGAGAGACCGAGAGACAGAGACCCAGAGAGACCGAGAGACCGAGACCCCGAGACCCCGAGAGACCGAGAGACCGAGAGACCGAGAGACCGAGAGACCGAGAGACCCAGAGAGACCGAGACCCCGAGAGACCGAGAGACCGAGACCCCGAGAGACCGAGAGACCGAGAGACCGAGAGACCGAGAGACCGAGAGACCGAGAGACCGAGAGACCGAGAGACCGAGAGACCGAGAGACCGAGAGACCGAGAGACCGAGAGACCGAGAGACCGAGAGACCGAGAGACCGAGAGACCGAGAGACCGAGAGACCGAGAGACCGAGACCCCGAGAGACCGAGAGACCGAGAGACCGAGAGACCGAGAGACCGAGAGACCGAGAGACCCAGAGAGACCGAGAGACCGAGAGACCGAGACCCCGAGAGACCGAGAGACCGAGAGACCGAGAGACCGAGAGACCGAGAGACCGAGAGACCGAGAGACCGAGAGACCGAGAGACCGAGAGACCGAGAGACCCAGAGAGACCGAGAGACCCAGAGAGACCGAGAGACCGAGAGACAGAGACCCAGAGAGACCGAGAGACCGAGAGACCGAGAGACAGAGACCCAGAGAGACCCAGAGAGACCGAGAGACCCAGAGAGACCGAGAGACCGAGAGACAGAGACCCAGAGAGACCGAGAGACCGAGAGACCGAGAGACAGAGACCCAGAGAGACCCAGAGAGACCGAGAGACAGAGAGACCGAGAGACCCAGAGAGACCGAGAGACCGAGACCCCGAGACCCCGAGAGACCGAGAGACCGAGAGACCGAGAGACCGAGAGACCGAGAGACCCAGAGAGACCGAGACCCCGAGAGACCGAGAGACCGAGACCCCGAGAGACCGAGAGACCGAGAGACCGAGAGACCGAGAGACCGAGAGACCGAGAGACCGAGAGACCGAGAGACCGAGAGACCGAGAGACCGAGAGACCGAGAGACCGAGAGACCGAGAGACCGAGAGACCGAGAGACCGAGAGACCGAGAGACCGAGAGACCGAGACCCCGAGAGACCGAGAGACCGAGAGACCGAGAGACCGAGAGACCGAGAGACCGAGAGACCCAGAGAGACCGAGAGACCGAGAGACCGAGACCCCGAGAGACCGAGAGACCGAGAGACCGAGAGACCGAGAGACCGAGAGACCGAGAGACCGAGAGACCGAGAGACCGAGAGACCGAGAGACCGAGAGACCCAGAGAGACCGAGAGACCCAGAGAGACCGAGAGACCGAGAGACAGAGACCCAGAGAGACCGAGAGACCGAGAGACCGAGAGACAGAGACCCAGAGAGACCCAGAGAGACCGAGAGACCCAGAGAGACCGAGAGACCGAGAGACAGAGACCCAGAGAGACCGAGAGACCGAGAGACCGAGAGACAGAGACCCAGAGAGACCCAGAGAGACCGAGAGACAGAGAGACCGAGAGACCCAGAGAGACCGAGAGACCGAGAGACCCAGAGAGACCGAGAGACCGAGAGACCGAGAGACCGAGACCCCGAGAGACCGAGAGACCGAGAGACCGAGACCCCGAGAGACCGAGAGACCGAGAGACCGAGAGACCGAGAGACCGAGAGACCGAGAGACCGAGAGACCGAGAGACCGAGAGACCGAGAGACCGAGAGACCGAGAGACCGAGACCCAGAGAGACCGAGAGACCGAGACCCCGAGACCCCGAGAGACCGAGAGACCGAGAGACCGAGAGACCCAGAGAGACCGAGAGACCGAGAGACCGAGACCCCGAGAGACCGAGAGACCGAGAGACCGAGAGACCGAGAGACCCAGAGAGACCGAGAGACCGAGAGACAGAGAGACCGAGACCCCGAGAGACCGAGAGACCGAGAGACCGAGACCCCGAGAGACCGAGAGACCGAGAGACCGAGAGACCGAGAGACCGAGAGACCGAGAGACCGAGAGACCGAGAGACCGAGAGACCGAGAGACCGAGAGACCGAGAGACCGAGAGACCGAGAGACCGAGAGACCGAGAGACCGAGAGACCGAGAGACCGAGAGACCGAGAGACCGAGAGACAGAGAGACAGAGAGACAGAGAGACAGAGAGACAGAGAGACAGAGACCCAGAGAGACAGAGAGACAGAGAGACAGAGAGACAGAGAGACAGAGAGACAGAGAGACAGAGACCCAGAGAGACAGAGAGACAGAGAGACAGAGACCCAGAGAGACAGAGAGACAGAGAGACAGAGAGACAGAGAGACAGAGAGACAGAGACCCCGAGACACAGAGAGACAGAGAGACAGAGAGACAGAGAGACAGAGACCCAGAGAGACAGAGAGACAGAGAGACAGAGAGACAGAGACCCAGAGCGACCGAGAGACCGAGAGACCGAGAGACCGAGAGACCGAGAGACCGAGAGACCGAGAGACCGAGAGACAGAGAGACAGAGAGACAGAGAGACAGAGAGACAGAGAGACAGAGAGACAGAGAGACAGAGAGACAGAGAGACAGAGAGACAGAGACCCAGAGACCCAGAGACCCAGAGAGACAGAGAGACAGAGAGACAGAGAGACAGAGAGACAGAGAGACAGAGACCCAGAGAGACAGAGAGACAGAGAGACAGAGAGACAGAGAGACAGAGACCCAGAGAGACAGAGACCCAGAGAGACAGAGAGACAGAGAGACAGAGAGACAGAGAGACAGAGAGACAGAGAGACAGAGAGACAGAGAGACAGAGACCCAGAGAGACAGAGAGACAGAGAGACAGAGAGACAGAGAGACAGAGAGACAGAGAGACAGAGAGACAGAGAGACAGAGAGACAGAGACCCAGAGAGACCGAGAGACCGAGACCCCGAGAGACCGAGAGACCGAGAGACCGAGAGACCGAGAGACCGAGAGACCGAGAGACCGAGAGACCGAGAGACCGAGAGACCGAGAGACCGAGAGACCGAGAGACCCAGAGAGACCGAGAGACCGAGAGACCGAGACCCAGAGAGACCGAGAGACCGAGAGACCGAGAGACCCAGAGAGACCCAGAGAGACCGAGAGACCGAGAGACCGAGAGACCGAGAGACCGAGAGACAGAGACCCAGAGAGACCGAGAGACCGAGACCCCGAGAGACCGAGAGACCGAGAGACCGAGAGACCGAGAGACCGAGAGACCGAGAGACCGAGAGACCGAGAGACCGAGAGACCGAGAGACCGAGAGACCCAGAGAGACCGAGAGACCGAGAGACCGAGACCCAGAGAGACCGAGAGACCGAGAGACCGAGAGACCCAGAGAGACCCAGAGAGACCGAGAGACCGAGAGACCGAGAGACCGAGAGACCGAGAGACCGAGAGACCGAGAGACCGAGAGACCGAGAGACCGAGACCCCGAGACCCCGAGAGACCGAGAGACCGAGAGACCGAGAGACCGAGAGACCGAGAGACCGAGACCCAGAGAGACCGAGAGAACGAGACCCCGAGAGACCGAGAGACCGAGAGACCGAGAGACCGAGAGACCGAGAGACCGAGAGACCCAGAGAGACCGAGAGACCGAGACCCCGAGAGACCGAGAGACCGAGACCCCGAGAGACCGAGAGACCGAGAGACCGAGAGACCGAGAGACCGAGAGACCGAGAGACCGAGAGACCGAGAGACCGAGAGACCGAGACCCCGAGAGACCGAGAGACCGAGAGACCGAGAGACCGAGAGACCCAGAGAGACCGAGAGACCGAGAGACCGAGACCCCGAGAGACCGAGAGACCGAGAGACCGAGAGACCGAGAGACCGAGAGAAAGAGAGACCGAGAGACCGAGAGACCGAGAGACCGAGAGACCGAGAGACCCAGAGAGACCGAGAGACCGAGAGACAGAGACCCAGAGAGACCGAGAGACCGAGACCCCGAGACCCCGAGAGACCGAGAGACCGAGAGACCGAGAGACCGAGAGACCCAGAGAGACCGAGACCCCGAGAGACCCCGAGACCCCGAGACCCCGAGAGACCGAGAGACCGAGAGACCGAGAGACCGAGAGACCGAGAGACCGAGAGACCGAGAGACCGAGAGACCGAGAGACCGAGAGACCGAGAGACCGAGAGACCGAGAGACCGAGAGACCGAGAGACCGAGAGACCCAGAGAGACCGAGAGACCGAGAGACCGAGAGACCGAGAGACCGAGAGACCGAGAGACCCAGAGACCCAGAGAGACCGAGAGACCGAGAGACAGAGACCCAGAGAGACCGAGAGACCGAGAGACAGAGACCCAGAGAGACCCAGAGAGACCGAGAGACAGAGAGACCGAGAGACCCAGAGAGACCGAGAGACCGAGAGACCCAGAGAGACCGAGAGACCGAGAGACCGAGAGACCGAGACCCTGAGAGACCGAGAGACCGAGAGACCGAGAGACCGAGACCCCGAGACCCCGAGAGACCGAGAGACCGAGAGACCGAGAGACCGAGAGACCGAGAGACCGAGAGACCGAGAGACCGAGACCCAGAGAGACCGAGAGACCGAGACCCCGAGACCCCGAGAGACCGAGAGACCGAGAGACCGAGAGACCCAGAGAGACCGAGAGACCGAGAGACCGAGACCCCGAGAGACCGAGAGACCGAGACCCCGAGAGACCGAGAGACCGAGAGACCGAGAGACCGAGAGACCGAGAGACCGAGAGACCGAGAGACCCAGAGAGACCGAGAGACCGAGAGACCCAGAGAGACCGAGAGACCGAGAGACCGAGAGACCGAGAGACCGAGAGACCGAGACCCCGAGAGACCGAGAGACCGAGAGACCGAGAGACCGAGAGACCGAGAGACCGAGAGACCGAGAGACAGAGAGACAGAGAGACAGAGAGACAGAGAGACAGAGAGACAGAGAGACAGAGAGACAGAGAGACAGAGACCCAGAGAGACAGAGAGACAGAGAGACAGAGAGACAGAGAGACAGAGAGACAGAGAGACAGAGACCCAGAGAGACAGAGAGACAGAGAGACAGAGAGACAGAGAGACAGAGAGACAGAGACCCCGAGACACAGAGAGACAGAGAGACAGAGAGACAGAGAGACAGAGAGACAGAGACCCAGAGAGACAGAGAGACAGAGAGACAGAGACCCAGAGCGACCGAGAGACCGAGAGACCGAGAGACCGAGAGACCGAGAGACCGAGAGACCGAGAGACCGAGAGACCGAGAGACCGAGAGACCGAGAGACAGAGAGACAGAGAGACAGAGACCCAGAGACCCAGAGACCCAGAGAGACAGAGAGACAGAGAGACAGAGAGACAGAGAGACAGAGAGACAGAGACCCAGAGAGACAGAGAGACAGAGAGACAGAGAGACAGAGAGACAGAGACCCAGAGAGACAGAGACCCAGAGAGACAGAGAGACAGAGAGACAGAGAGACAGAGAGACAGAGAGACAGAGAGACAGAGACCCAGAGAGACAGAGACCCAGAGAGACAGAGACCCAGAGAGACAGAGAGACAGAGAGACAGAGAGACAGAGAGACAGAGAGACAGAGAGACAGAGAGACAGAGACCCAGAGAGACAGAGAGACAGAGAGACAGAGAGACAGAGAGACAGAGAGACAGAGAGACAGAGAGACAGAGAGACAGAGAGACAGAGACCCAGAGAGACAGAGAGACAGAGAGACAGAGAGACAGAGACCCAGAGAGACAGAGAGACAGAGAGACAGAGAGACAGAGAGACAGAGAGACAGAGAGACAGAGAGACAGAGAGACAGAGAGACAGAGAGACAGAGAGACAGAGAGACAGAGAGACAGAGAGACAGAGAGACAGAGAGACAGAGAGACAGAGACCCAGAGAGACAGAGAGACAGAGAGACAGAGAGACAGAGACCCAGAGAGACAGAGAGACAGAGAGACAGAGAGACAGAGAGACAGAGAGACAGAGAGACAGAGAGACAGAGAGACAGAGAGACAGAGAGACAGAGAGACCGAGAGACAGAGAGACAGAGAGACAGAGAGACCGAGACAGAGAGACAGAGAGACAGAGAGACAGAGAGACAGAGAGACAGAGAGACAGAGACCCAGAGAGACAGAGAGACAGAGAGACAGAGAGACAGAGACCCAGAGAGACAGAGACCCAGAGAGACAGAGACCCAGAGAGACAGAGAGACAGAGACCCAGAGAGACAGAGAGACAGAGAGACAGAGAGACAGAGAGACAGAGAGACAGAGAGACAGAGAGACAGAGAGACAGAGAGACAGAGAGACAGAGAGACAGAGACCCAGAGACCCAGAGACCCAGAGACCCAGAGAGACAGAGAGACAGAGAGACAGAGAGACAGAGAGACAGAGAGACAGAGAGACAGAGAGACAGAGAGACAGAGAGACAGAGAGACAGAGAGACAGAGAGACAGAGAGACCGAGAGACCGAGAGACCGAGAGACCGAGAGACCGAGAGACCGAGACAGAGAGACAGAGAGACAGAGAGACAGAGAGACAGAGAGACAGAGAGACAGAGACCCAGAGAGACAGAGAGACAGAGACCCAGAGAGACAGAGAGGCAGAGAGACAGAGAGACAGAGAGACAGAGACCCAGAGAGACAGAGAGACAGAGAGACAGAGAGACAGAGACCCAGAGAGACAGAGAGACAGAGAGACAGAGTGACAGAGTGACAGAGTGACAGAGAGACAGAGAGACAGAGAGACAGAGAGACAGAGACCCAGAGACCCAGAGAGACAGAGACCCAGAGAGACAGAGAGACAGAGACCCAGAGAGACAGAGAGACAGAGAGACAGAGAGACAGAGAGACAGAGAGACAGAGAGACAGAGACCCAGAGAGAAAGAGAGACAGAGAGACAGAGAGACAGAGAGACAGAGAGACAGAGAGACAGAGAGACAGAGAGACAGAGAGACAGAGAGACAGAGAGACAGAGACCCAGAGACCCAGAGACCCAGAGAGACAGAGAGACAGAGACCCAGAGAGACAGAGACCCAGAGAGACAGAGACCCAGAGACCCAGAGAGACAGAGAGACAGAGAGACAGAGAGACCGAGAGACCGAGACCCAGAGACCCAGAGAGACAGAGAGACAGAGAGACAGAGAGACAGAGAGACAGAGAGACAGAGAGACAGAGAGACAGAGAGACAGAGAGACAGAGAGACAGAGAGACAGAGAGACAGAGAGACAGAGAGACAGAGAGACCGAGAGACCGAGAGACCGAGAGACAGAGAGACAGAGAGACAGAGAGACAGAGAGACAGAGAGACAGAGAGACAGAGACCCAGAGAGACAGAGAGACAGAGAGACAGAGAGACAGAGAGACAGAGAGACAGAGAGACAGAGAGACAGAGAGACAGAGAGACAGAGAGACAGAGACCCAGAGAGACAGAGACCCAGAGAGACAGAGAGACAGAGAGACAGAGAGACAGAGAGACAGAGAGACAGAGAGACAGAGAGACAGAGAGACAGAGAGACCGAGAGACCGAGAGACCGAGAGACCGAGACAGAGAGACCGAGACCCAGAGAGACAGAGAGACAGAGAGACAGAGAGACAGAGAGACAGAAAGACAGAGACCCAGAGAGACAGAGAGACAGAGAGACAGAGAGACAGAGAGACAGAGACCCAGAGAGACAGAGACCCAGAGAGACAGAGACCCAGAGAGACAGAGAGACAGAGAGACAGAGAGACAGAGAGACAGAGAGACAGAGAGACAGAGAGACAGAGAGACAGAAAGACAGAGACCCAGAGAGACAGAGAGACAGAGAGACAGAGAGACAGAGAGACAGAGACCCAGAGAGACAGAGACCCAGAGAGACAGAGACCCAGAGAGACAGAGAGACAGAGAGACAGAGAGACAGAGAGACAGAGACCCAGAGACCCAGAGACCCAGAGACCCAGAGACCCAGAGAGACAGAGAGACAGAGAGACAGAGACCCAGAGAGACAGAGACCCAGAGAGACAGAGACCCAGAGAGACAGAGAGACAGAGAGACAGAGAGACAGAGAGACAGAGAGACAGAGAGACAGAGACCCAGAGAGACAGAGAGACAGAGAGACAGAGAGACAGAGAGACAGAGAGAAAGAGACCCAGAGACCCAGAGAGACAGAGAGACAGAGAGACAGAGAGACAGAGACAGAGAGACAGAGAGACAGAGACAGAGAGACAGAGAGACAGAGAGACAGAGAGACAGAGAGACAGAGAGACAGAGAGACAGAGAGACAGAGAGACAGAGAGACAGAGACCCAGAGAGACAGAGAGACAGAGAGACAGAGACCCAGAGACCCAGAGAGACAGAGAGACAGAGAGACAGAGAGACAGAGAGCCAGAGAGCCAGAGAGACAGAGACCCAGAGAGACAGAGAGACAGAGAGACAGAGAGACAGAGAGACAGAGACCCAGAGAGACAGAGAGACAGAGAGACAGAGAGACAGAGAGACAGAGAGACAGAGAGACAGAGAGACAGAGAGACAGAGAGACAGAGAGACAGAGAGACAGAGAGACAGAGAGACAGAGAGACCGAGAGACCGAGAGACCGAGAGACCGAGAGACAGAGAGACCGAGAGACCGAGAGACCGAGAGACAGAGAGACCGAGAGACCGAGAGACAGAGAGACCGAGAGACAGAGACCCAGAGAGACAGAGACCCAGAGAGACAGAGACCCAGAGAGACAGAGAGACAGAGAGACAGAGACCCAGAGAGACAGAGAGACAGAGACCCAGAGAGACAGAGACCCAGAGAGACAGAGAGACAGAGACCCAGAGAGACAGAGAGACAGAGAGACAGAGACCCAGAGAGACAGAGACCCAGAGAGACAGAGACCCAGAGAGACAGAGACCCAGAGACCCAGAGAGACAGAGAGACAGAGAGACAGAGAGACAGAGACCCAGAGAGACAGAGACCCAGAGAGACAGAGACCCAGAGAGACAGAGAGACAGAGAGACAGAGACCCAGAGAGACAGAGACCCAGAGACCCAGAGACCCAGAGACCCAGAGAGACAGAGACCCAGAGAGACAGAGACCCAGAGAGACAGAGACCCAGAGAAACAGAGAGACAGAGACCCAGAGAGACAGAGACCCAGAGAGACAGAGAGACAGAGACCCAGAGAGACAGAGACCCAGAGAGACAGAGAGACCCAGAGAGACAGAGAGACCCAGAGAGACAGAGAGACAGAGAGACCGAGAGACCGAGAGACCGAGACAGAGAGACCGAGAGACAGAGAGACAGAGAGACAGAGAGACAGAGAGACAGAGACCCAGAGAGACAGAGAGACAGAGAGACAGAAAGACAGAGACCCAGAGAGACAGAGAGACAGAGAGACAGAGAGACAGAGAGACAGAGACCCAGAGAGACAGAGACCCAGAGAGACAGAGAGACAGAGAGACAGAGAGACAGAGAGACAGAGACCCAGAGACCCAGAGACCCAGAGACCCAGAGACCCAGAGAGACAGAGAGACAGAGAGACAGAGAGACAGAGAGACAGAGACCCAGAGAGACAGAGACCCAGAGAGACAGAGACCCAGAGAGACAGAGAGACAGAGAGACAGAGAGACAGAGACCCAGAGAGACAGAGAGACAGAGAGACAGAGAGACAGAGAGACAGAGAGACAGAGAGACAGAGAGACAGAGAGACAGAGAGACAGAGAGACAGAGACCCAGAGACCCAGAGAGACAGAGAGACAGAGAGACAGAGACAGAGACCCAGAGAGACAGAGAGACAGAGAGACAGAGACAGAGAGACAGAGAGACAGAGAGACAGAGACAGAGAGACAGAGAGACAGAGAGACAGAGAGACAGAGAGACAGAGAGACAGAGAGACAGAGAGACAGAGACCCAGAGAGACAGAGAGACAGAGAGACAGAGAGCCAGAGACCCAGAGAGACAGAGACCCAGAGAGACAGAGAGACAGAGAGACAGAGAGACAGAGAGACAGAGACCCAGAGACCCAGAGAGACAGAGAGACAGAGAGACAGAGAGACAGAGAGACAGAGAGACAGAGAGACAGAGAGACAGAGAGACAGAGAGACAGAGAGACAGAGACCCAGAGAGACAGAGAGACAGAGACCCAGAGAGACAGAGACCCAGAGAGACAGAGACCCAGAGAGACAGAGACCCAGAGAGACCGAGAGACAGAGACCCAGAGAGACAGAGACCCAGAGAGACAGAGACCCAGAGAGACAGAGACCCAGAGAGACAGAGAGACAGAGACCCAGAGAGACAGAGAGACAGAGACCCAGAGAGACAGAGACCCAGAGAGACAGAGAGACAGAGAGACAGAGAGACAGAGAGACAGAGAGACAGAGAGACAGAGAGACAGAGAGACAGAGAGACAGAGAGACAGAGACCGAGACAGAGAGACAGAGAGACAGAGAGACAGAGAGACAGAGAGACAGAGAGACAGAGAGACAGAGACCCAGAGAGACAGAGAGACAGAGACCCAGAGAGACAGAGACCCAGAGAGACCGAGAGACAGAGAGACCGAGAGACAGAGACCCAGAGAGACAGAGAGACAGAGAGACCCAGAGAGACAGAGAGACCCAGAGAGACAGAGAGACAGAGAGACAGAGACCCAGAGACCCAGAGACCCAGAGACCCAGAGAGACAGAGACCCAGAGAGACAGAGAGACAGAGACCCAGAGAGACCCAGAGAGACAGAGAGACCCAGAGAGACAGAGAGACCCAGAGAGACAGAGAGACAGAGAGACAGAGACCCAGAGACCCAGAGAGACAGAGACCCAGAGAGACAGAGAGACAGAGACCCAGAGAGACAGAGAGACAG